>NC_069503.1:938746816-938875262 GCF_027579735.1 Bombina bombina
CCTTACTTGTGGGATATTCTCAATCCCTACAGGAAGTGGCAAAGAGAGCACAACAGCAGAGCTGTCCATATAGCTCCCCCTCTAGTTCCGCCCCCCAGTCATTCGACTGACGGTCAGGAGAAAAAGGAGAACCATAGGGTGCAGTGGTGACTGTAGTGTACAAAAACAAAAATTTTAAACCTGACTAAAAGCCAGGGCGGGCCGTGGACCGGACACACCGTAGGAGAAAGAAATTTATCAGGTAAACATAAATTCTGTTTTCTCCTACATTGGTGTGTTCGGTCCACGGCTTCATCCTTACTTGTGGGAACCAATACCAAAGCTTTAGGACACGGATGAAGGGAGGGAGCAAGTCAGGTAACCGAAACGGAAGGCACCACTGCTTGTAAAACCTCTCTCCCAAAAATAGCCTCCGAAGAAGCATAAGTATCGAATTTGTAAAATTTGGCAAAAGTATGCAGTGAAGACCAAGTCACTGCCTTACAGATCTGTTCAACAGAAGCCTCGTTCTTGAAAGCCCATTCGTTCAGGAGGCTGCCGTCCAGCAGTCTCATAAGCCAATCGGATGATGCTTTTTTAGCCAGAAGGAAAGAGAGGTAGCAGTAGCTTTCTGACCTCTTCTCTTACCAGAATAGACGACAAACAAGAAGATGTCTGTCTGAAATCCTTTGTTGCTTCTAGATAGAATTTTAAAGCACGAACCACATCTAGATTGTGTAACAAACGTTACTTTTTAGAAACTGGATTAGGACACAGAGAAGGAACAACTATTTCCTGGTTAATATTCCTATTGGAAGAAAACCAGGCTTGGTACGTAAAACTACCTTATCTGTATGAACACCAGATAGGGTGAATTACACTGCAAAACAGACAATTCAGAAACTCTTCTAGCAGAAGAAATAGCAACCAAAAACCAAATTTTTTCCAAGATAGTAACTTAATATCTATGGAAAGTAAAGGTTCAAACGGAACCCCATGAAGAACTGAAAGAACTAAATTTAGACTCCATGGAGGAGTCACAGGTCTGTAGACAGGCTTGATTCTGACTAATGCCTGTACGAACGCCTGAACATCTGGCACGGCTGCCAGACGTCTGTGCAACAAGACAGACAGAGCAGATATCTGTCCTTTTAAAGAACTAGCTAACAGAGCTTTCTCCAATCCCTCTTGGAGAAAGGAAAGAATCCTTGGAATCCTAATTTTACTCCATGAGTAACCCTTGGATTCGCACCAATAGAGATATTTCTGCCATATCTTATGGTAAATTCTCCTGGTTACAGGCTTTCTAGCCTGAACCAGAGTATCTATAACTGATTCCGAAAACCCACGCTTAGATAGAATCAAGCGTTCAATCTCCAAGCAGTCAGTTGCAGAGAAACTAGGTTTGGATGTTCGAATGGACCTTGTACTAGAAGGTCCTGTCTCAAAGGTAGCTTCCATGGTGGAGCCGATGACATATTCACCAGGTCTGCATACCAAGTCCTGCGTGGCCACGCAGGAACTATTCGAATTATCGAAGCCTTCTCCTGTTTGATCCTGGCTACTAGCCTGGGGAGGAGAATAGATGGAACGACAAAGGCGCCACTAAGGCATCTACCAATGTCGCCTTGGGATCCCTGGACCCATAGCGTGGAACCTTGGAGTTCTGACGTGACGCCATCAGATCCAGATCTGGAATTCCCCATAGTTGAGTTAACTGGGCAAAAACCTCTGGGTGAAGTTCCCACACCCCCGGATGGAAAGTCTGACGACACAGATAATCCGCCTCCCAGTTGTCTACTCCTGGGATGTGAATTGCAGATAGATGGCAGGAGTGATCCTCCGCCCATTTGATGATCTTGGATACTTCTCTCATCGCCAGGAAACTCTTTGTTCCTCCTTGATGATTGATGTACGCTACAGTCGTCATGATGTCTGACTGAAAACTTATGAATTTGGCCAAGCCAGGAGCGCATTGAATATCGCTCTCAGTTCCCAAATGTTTATCGGGAGAAGAGATTCTTCCTGAGACCATAGACCCTGAGCTTTCAGGGAGTCCCAGACCGCGCCCCATCCTAAGAGACTGGCGTCGGTCGTGACAATGATCCACTCTGGTCTGCGGAAACTCATTTCCTGAGACAGGTGATCCTGAGACAACCACCAGAGGAGCGAGTCTCTGGTTTCCTGGTCCATTTGTATCTGGGGAGACAATTCTGCATAATCCCCATTCCACTGCTTGAGCATGCACAGTTCCAATGGTCTTTAGATGAATTCTGGCAAAAGGGACAATGTCCATTGCCGCAACCATTAGACCGATTACCTTCATGCACTGAGCCACAGAAGGCTGAGGAATGGCATGAAGAACTCGACAAGTATTTGAAAGTTTTGACTTCCTGACCTCCGTCAGAAAGATTTTCATTTCTACCCAGTCTATTATTGTTCCCAGGAAGGGAACCCTAGTGACCGGGGACAGAGAACTTCTTTCTACGTTCACCTTCCACCCGTGAGACCTTGAGAAGGCTAGAACAATATTAGTATGAGCCTTCACTTTGTGGAAGGACGACGCCTGAATTAAGATGTCGTCTAGGTAAGGTGCTACCGCAATGCCCCTTGGCCTTAGCACTGCTAGAAGGGATCCTAACACCTTTGTAAAAATTCTTGGAGCAGTGGCCAATCCGAAGGGAAGAGCCACAAACTGATAATGCTTGTCCAGGAAGGCGAACCTTAGGAACTGATGGTGAACTTTGTGGATCGGAATATGCAGGTATGCATTCTTTAGGTCCACGGTAGTCATGTATTGACCCTCCTGGATCATTGGTAAAATTGTTCGAATTGTTTCCATTTTGAATGATGGAACTTTGAGGAATATGTTTAGGATCTTTAAGTCCAGAATTGGCCTGAACGTTCCCTCCTTTTTGGGAACTACAAACAGGTTTGAGTAAAAACCCAGCCCTTGTTCTGCTTTTGGAACTGGGTGTATCACTCCCATTTTTAAAAGGTCTTCTACGCAATGTAAGAATGCCCGTCTCTTTGTCTGGTCTAAAGACAAGCGAGACATGTGAAACCTTCCCTTTGGAGGAAGGTCCTTGAATTCTAGGAGATACCCCTGAGAGACAATCTCTAAAGCCCAGGGGTCTAGGACATCTCTTGCCCAAGCCTGAGCAAAGAGAGAGAGTCTGCCCCCTACCAGATCCGGTCCCGGATCGGGGGCTATCCTTTCATGCTGATTTGGTAGCAGAAGCAGGCTTCTTGGCCTGTTTCCCCTTGTTCCAGCCTTGCAATGGTTTCCATGATGGTTTGGGCTGGGAAGTGTTACCCTCTTGTCTAGAGGCTGTAGAGCTAGGAGCCGGTCCGTTCCTGAAATTGTGAAAGGAACGAAAATTAGACTTATTTTTTGCTTTGAAAGGTCTATCCTGTGGAAGGGCATAGCCCTTTCCCCCAGTGATGTCTGAAATAATCTCTTTCAATTCTGGCCTGAATAGGGTCTTACCCTTGAAAGGAATAGTAAGCAATTTTGTTTTGGACGACACATCCGCCGACCAAGATTTTAGCCAAAGCGCCCTGCGCGCCACTATTCAAAACCTGAATTTTTCGCCGCTAATTTGCTAATTGAAAAGCGGCATCTAATAAAGGAATTAGCCAACTTCAGTGCGTGAATTCTGTCCATGACTTCATCATATGGAGTCTCCTTCTGGAGCGAATTTTCTAGTTCATCGAACCAAAAAGACGCCGCCGTGGTGACAGGAATAATGCACGAAATTGGTTGAAGAAGGAAACCTTGCTGAACAAAATTTTTATTAAGCAACCCTTCTAATTTTTTATCCATAGGATCTTGAAAGCGCAATTGTCCTCTATTGGAATAGTTGTGCGCTTAGCTAACGTTGAAACTGCCCCCTCTACCTTAGGGACCGTCTGCCATGCGTCCCATCTGGGGTCAACAATGGGGAACATTTTCTTAAATATAGGAGGGGGAACAAAAGGAACACCTGGCTTCTCCCACTCCTTAGTCACTATATCCGCCATCTTAGGTATCGGAAACGCAACAGTGTGTACTGGGACCTCTAGGAAATTGTCCATTTTACACAATTTTTCTGGGATCACCAAAGGATCACAATCATCAAGTGCAGCTAGGACCTCCTTAAGTAGGGCGCGGAGGTGTTCTAGCTTAAATTTATATGTTATAGTATCAGGCTCTGCCTGCTGAGAAACTTTTCCTGTCAGAAATTTCTCCCTCAGACAGGCCCTCCCTCACCGCCAAGTCAGCTTGATGTGAGGGCACTACAGATAAATTATCCTCTGCGTCTGCTTGCTCATTGTCTGTGTTTAAAACTGAGCAATCACGCTTCCTAGGAAAGGCTGGTAGTTCTGATAAAAAATGCTAATTGTTGCATAGTAATCGCAATTGGCGCGCTAGATGTACTGGGCATCGCCTGCGCGGGCATAGCTGGTGTTGACAAAGAAGGAGAGGAAAGCAAGCTATCTTCACTACCTTCAGCTAAAGAATCATCTTGGGCTATATTTTTAAGTGTGATTGTACTGTCCTTAAGCTAGTTGGACGCTATGGCACACTGCACACATAAATTTAATGGGGGAAACACCTTGGCCTTTGGACATACAGAACATAGTCTATCTGAAGATTCAGACATGTTTGACAGGCTTAAACAGAAATACAAAAAACCATGAAACAAACATCCGATTTTAATAACATTTTCACCAGAGCCTTAATGCTTTGAAAAGATTGCACACAAATTTTCAGACCAATTAACCCCTTAATGCCCAAACCGGAGCTAATAACAGTTATTAACCGGTTAACACACTACAGTACTATGCTACAGCTTCCCCTGTAGTCTTTACCTTGCTTAGGGATTATTTTAGTAGGAAATAAGCCTCTCTGGAGTCCTTCTGATGCCCCACATGAAGCTGCATGGACTGCCTAGGCAAAATCAACTGCGCAATTGAGGCCTGAAAAAGAGGCCTCTTCATTCCAGAGTGGAGGGGCCTTTCTGACTAGATTTAGGTGTCCAAATAAGTGCCAGGCCGAAATTAAACCCCAAAAGTGTTTTAAAGTCTGAAAAAACACCTTATATATAGTGAAAAACATGCTAAAAAGCAATCGATTTTAAAGCCCACAATAGTGTCAACCAGCATAGAGCCCTAAATATAAGCCATCATTTTATACAGAGTCTAAGGAAAAATGGCTTACCTATCCCAGAGGGAATTTCTGACAGTCTTCTAGCATTACATGGTCTTGTTAGAAAAATGACTGATCATACCTTAAGCAGATAAGCCTGCAAACTGTTCCCCCCAACTGATGTTCTCTGGTTTCAACAGTCCTGCGTGGGAACAGCAATGGATTTTAGTTACTGGTGCTAAAATCATACTCCTCTTTAACAGAAATCTTCTTCATTTTCTGTTGCAGAGTAAATAGTACAAACCGGCACTATTTTAAAATAACAAACTCTTGATAGAAGAAATAAAAAACTACAACTAACACCACATACTCTTTACCACCCCCGTGAAGATGCTACTTGTACAGAGCGGCAAAGAGAATGACTGGGGGGCGGAGCTAGAGGGGGAGCTATATGGACAGCTCTGCTGTTGTGCTCTCTTTGCCACTTCCTGTAGGGAATGAGAATATCCCACAAGTAAGTATGAAGCTGTGGACCGGACACACCAATGTAGGAGAAACATAATCTGAATTTGGTTGTGTGTAACGTTTATGGCCCCAATAAGATGGATCAGGAATTCTGTGAGGAGCTGAATAATAAACTTATAAAATACATAGGGAAAAGTATAATCGTGGAAGGGGATTTTAACCTTGCACCAGTTCCTTTAGTGGATAGACTCAAATATTGTCACTCTAGAGATACTAAAAAAGAAAGTAGAATTTTGAGCTCCTTTTCTAAAGAATTAAAATTGCAAGACATATGGAGAACTCAAAACCCAGATAGACGTGCATTCTCATGCATATCAAAAACATTTAATACATTCTCGCCAATAGACCTCTTTCTAATCTCAGATAATTTGCTGGGGCTGAATATGAAGGCAGACATTAAAGACATTTGTATCTCAGAGCACGCTATTATTTCACTAGAGATACAGAATACAGCACAAGCTAAAGGGGGCAATGGAAGATTCAGGTTCCCTAGATATCTAGCAGATAATATCCATTTTAAAAACAATATTAATGAAAAATGGAAGGAATATAAGCGGTTCAATAAAGAATATGAAGGGAAATGCGAGATATACTGGGAAGCAGCTAAAGCCTTCTTAAAAGGTGCTATTAAAACCTACACGTGTAAGTGGAAAAGGTAAAATAGAGAGAGAGATCGCCAACTATCTAATCAACTCAAAAACACCTATAGCACTTATATTGGTAACCCCAACCCTCAGGCCTAGACTAAATACCAAAATAGTAAGCAAGAGATGGACCTCTTTCTAAAACAAATCAATATCCAACAAGATAAAAAAGACAGAGCTTTATACAGAGGCTATTATGACAGATCGGCCAAATATCTAGCTAGGCTTAACAAAAATAATATGCAAAGGAACTATATATCATCAATTAAAATAGGTGCACATAGAGTAGCTACTACTAAGGAAGTGAAACAGGCAATGTATGATTATTTTTCAGAGCTTTACACAAAGCCTACGGTGAATAACCAGAAAAAAATAGAGAATTTTGGGATCAAATAGTTTTAAATCAGACTATAACGGAAGAAGAGGTAAGCCAAACCATAACCCAGATAAGAGCTAACAAAGCCCCTGGACCCGACATGATACCTGCAGAATTCTATAAAATGCTAGCTAGTGAAATTACCCCCACTATCACAAGCCTGTACAACACAAATTTTTCTAGAGGGGAAATGTATTCAAAGTACTTTGCGGCATCCTATATAACATTAATTTTGAAAAAGGGTAGAGATCCAGAAGATCCAGGGTCTTATAGACCAATATCATTGTTAAACAATAATTACAAAATACTAACTACCATTGTAGCTTTTTAATCTGTTAATAGAACTACTAGCTATTATGCTGAGAAAGGAATTATCAGGTATTACTATAAAACAGCACAAGGTGGTATTCTCTTTTTGCAGATGATTTGTGGATATTCCTAACTAATACATTACAGAGTATCAAGCAGTTTCGTGCTATAACTAATCAATTTAGTTCATTCTAAGGCTACAAGATCAATGCAGACAAGTTAGAGATCATGTGGTGGTGTGGCCCAAGCTCTGAACATAGGGAGTGTCCATTTAGAAAGGTGGGATGGATTAAATATCTGGGACTTGTTATTACTAAAAATTCTAGACAATGGCCAAAAATCTAACTGTGTTTGGATAAATGTAAAGCAGATTGCAAAAGATGGATATCCTTGCTTTCTCTATTCTGGCTAGAGTGATGCTAATCAAAACAATAATTTTCCCACGTATATCATATATATATTCCAAAATATGCCCTTAATTTTAAAACAAAAAGACTATAACAAGTTCAATAAGATATGTGCGGGGTATGTATAGGGGGGTGGGGGGGAAACAAGATGTGCAGCAGAAACGTTATCACTCCCATTTAAAGCAGGGGGTTTAGCTACCTAACATAAAGCTATATAATCTCACAACACTGGCTACATATGCCATTGATTGGATTTTAGAAGGGGACTATGCTACATATTGGAAGTTAGAATCTGATCTATGTGCTCCCTTTGCTTTAAAAGCACTTCTGCACTTTGAGGCAAAGAGTGTACCCAAAGCTATTTCCCAATTTATGGCGATTAAAAACGTAATAACGACATGGCACAAGATCGGTAAGGGGATAGGAGTGAATGTATGTGTCTCTAGATTCCTACCAATTATGGGTATTCCTAATTTCAAACCAGGGTGCAGCAAGAAGGGAATATTTTATAGATGGTTCAATAAGGGTGTCATTAACATGATCCAATTGCAGGATGCTAAATTACATTCTATGAAATCCTTTGAAACGTTAAGGAGGGAATTTCAACTACCTAATACAGACTTCTTTGCATATCTTCAAATTAGACATCTATTTAATGAATTACAGGAGAAGTTTGTGAATGACTGGCAACTAGGAGGCCTAGAAAAAGCTATTAGAATCTCCCAACAAAAGAAATATGCAATTAATACGATATATAATTTGCAGATGACGCAAAAAAGCAGAAGTACATTTACAGACAGTTCAGAATAAATGGCTGGGAACATACACCATGATTACACCTGCAGAGAGACAGTAGTTGAGGCTACTAGTATAACTGCCTGGAGAGAATAACACTTTAAAATAATAAATCAACTTTATATTACAGCAAGCAAATTAGCAAGATGGTATAGAAATGAGGATATAGTATGTTATAAGTGTGTATCCAAAGAGGCAGACTTAGAACACTGCTTCTGGACATGTCCAAAAATTAGTTCTGGTCAAAAATTCAATACTGGTTAAATAGGATGCTAGACCATAATTTCCAACTTAGTAGCAGAAGGGCTTTCTTCCTATATCAGAGTACTGATTGTCGAGATAACGCAAAATTAATTAATACTGTGATTCTACAGGGTTTTTATGCGAATACTTGCTAAATGGAAAGCGGCGCAAGTACCTAGTATAGCACAATTTGTAGTGGAGATGATAAATCCAATGATAATGGAACAATATAATATACCACCAGATTCTGAAAAAATACTAAAAAGGTCCTTCTCTAAATGGTTACAGGTAATAGAGGCACAGACAATAAATACCCAGCTTCAAATTATCAAGCCTCTAGCAAAATCTAACTTGGTAAACTATTGGATAACTACCAATGAATTACCAAATGTTTGAAGTATTATACTATAAAATGGGTTTCCACCGGTCTACCAATACTCCCTCACCCCCCTCCCGCGCCGCACCAGCAGGGAATACGTATTTGCTTTTCCCTGGATCATATCGAGAGATGGTTAAATGTTGAGAAAGTTGCCTAGTTGTTTTGTAACATAATAGACCTATTAACGGGATTCCTAGGCCCACATGTATTAAAAGGAATGTGATTATTGTTACTACCTAGGGAGAAGCTACGTTAAAGCTCATTTGTTTATTTTCCCTGGTTCTTGTTTGTGTCCTCTACCTGTTTTTCTTTTTTTGTTGTTGTGTTTGATGGACATACAAAATAGGAGATGGGATTTAGAATGCCACACTTTATTTAAGTTGTACGGTATACAGAACAAAGATTTATAGGTACAATAAGGAAATTATCCCTGACTGTAAGTATTGTATAAAACAAAAATAGGTCAGGAGGGGGGCAGTGTAATACCTTTGAATATTATAATATTTTCTGCTATCTGAAGCACAAATTAATTGCATAAGTCTAAATAAATTTATTAAATGATAATTTGAGATAAAAACATTGAAAACTTAATATTAGTTAAGATTTTAGCAGGGTGGTCAGTAAAATCAGCAAAGTGTTGCACTCATTCAAAAGATCCTGTGGAGAACACCTTTTCCTAGCATGAATCAAGGTATCAATACCCTTTTCCGAAAACCTCAGAAAGCACTAAGAAGATTCCTTCTTAGAGGAAGCCTCCAGGGTGGGCACAAAGACATTTGAACTAGGTCCGCAAACCAAATCCTGTGAGGCCCTACAGGAACCTGACATGATCCCTAAGAATAGGGATATGTAAATAAGCATCTTTTTAAGTTTATGGTAGACATAAACTGACCCCCCTTGCATTAAAGGAAGTAAAGTACATTTTGTCTCCATCTTGAAAACAGGAACTTTGTATAGAATTTTGAGGTCCAACAGTCTAAAAACTAACCCTCTTTCTTTGCCACTATAAAGAAATTTAAATAAAACCCTTGGTTTAATTCTGAAGTTGGAACTGAAGAAAAAATTTCTATTGATTACAGATCTCTTACAGAAGCTAAAAAAGCTTGAGCCTTTAAAATGATCCCAAGGCACTAGCAAAAGAAATAATCGTCCTTAAGGAGGCTTTAACCAAAAGGTTATCTGATACCCCTAACAAATTATTTCCAGGACCTTAGGATCCTAAACTGCCAAACTCAAGCCACCCAAAAGAGACGTAATATGCCCAAAACAAGAGACAGGTCTGACATGGGGGACGCACTGTCATGCAGTTTTTCATACTAGATTTCTTGGTCTGTTTGTTTTTAGACCAAGAAGGGTTGGGCATCCAGTAAGATTTGGAGTAACCAGAACTCAAGGCTGAGGAAAAAGCTTAGAGATTCTTAGATTGCAAAAACAACTGATACAACCTACAGATCTAAGCTTACCATTAGGTTTTTTTCTATCTTGGGGAAAAAAAGCTTCTTTACTCCCATTGACTGTAAAAGCATCATGAAATCCTAACGCAAACAGAGAGAGATATACACCATGAAAGGGAAGAGAAAGCAATCTGTGTTTAGAAACTATATCAGCAGACCAAGATTTAAACCAGAAAGTTTATCAATCCAAAACAGCAAAAGCACCATTTTTAGCATTGGATGTGAATGATTTCCACCTCTGCATCACAAATAAAGCTATTTGCTCTTCTCACAAGATCAATGAGATCCTGAAGGTCATCAAAATGTGTTTTGCCCAGAAACAAGTTCTAAAAGGTTATCCCACCAAACAGAAGCAGCTATACACGGGCAACGCTGACAACAGGTCTAAACATAAAAACTGCAAGCTGAATAGATTTATGAAAACCCTCAAGTTTTCTATCAAAAAAATCCTTAAAAAAAGAACCCTAAAAAAAAAAAAAAAGTGATACACCTGGCAAGAGTAGAAAAAGCTGCATCCAACTTTCCAAATCTCCATATTCAAAGAAGGGAGAGGGGACATAGATTTAAAATTAAGCAACAGGAACAAAATGAATACCTGGCTTCTGATATTCCTTAGAAGTCAGTTTAGACACTCGTGCATGGGAAAAGAAGATGACTGCTTAGGAGCTGCCTTAAAAAATGTATCAATGTACCAACTGGTTCCTTAATAGCAGCAGGAAACCTCTAAAGCAAATAAAAAATCCTGTAACAAAAGCATGAATATGCTCAAGCATGAAATTAAAGGGCACATCCTATACCAAAGCCACAGGTTCAGAAGAGGAGCCTCCAGAGTCTTAAACAACCCAATCACCAATGTGTGAGTTAAAAGGACAAGTCTTAAGGAAGTAGCCGATGGGCTAAAGGGCAAAGAAGGATCACCTTTCAATCTTTGCACGAGTATGCATTTAACAGCTGTAGCCATAACAGCTAACACTTCTTTCATAACAGAGCCAATATACTCAAATTCTAGAGAAAGTTCAGAGAAACCCTTTTGGGAGTAACCCTGATCAGGCTGAAAGCCTTGAAGACTCTGAAAAGAAGGCCACACAGCAAAGTCCTGTTTAGGGTTAGAAATGGACTCCACTGATAAAGTACATAGCTAAGCAGGGGAAGGCACCAGCTGACTGATTAGAGGCCTCAGTTGAACTAGTATCAGAGATTGGCTGAAACAAAAAAGCAGTTAGAAGCACACAATTAACCCCAAAAGAAATAAACAGAAAAGGCATAAGAAATAAACAGAAAAGGCATAGCAAATAGCACACAAAGGGCTACAGAGGGAACAAGGAAAAGTAGGAGAAACAACAGGGTATAAAAGGTGCCAAAAGAAATATAAAAAGGGAGCCGCCCATCAAAACAATAAATCAATAAATTACAGGGCGGGGTTGTGGACTCTCCCTGCCGGGAAGGAAAGGAATTTATCTGGTAAGCATTAATTATGTTTTACTTATGTAAGGCAGAGAGAGCCCACAACTTCATTCCTTACTGTTGGGAAAACAATACCCAAGCTCCAGAGGACACTGAAGGAATAACTGGAGGGAACAGAAAAAAGATGCGGACCCTATTCTGAGGGCACCACAGCCTGCAAAACTTTTCTCTCGAAAGCTGCTTCAGCCGAAGCAAACACATCAAACTTGCTTATGCCTCCCTGCATAGATGACAAAGAGGAAGAATCTGTATGAATTCCTAAGTAGCCTGAAGATAGAACTTTAAGGCACGAACCACATCTAGATTGTGAAGCAAACGTTCCTTCGCTGAAGGAGGATTAGGACACAAGGAAGGAACAATAATTTCTTGATGAATGTTACGATTCGACCCCACCTTAGGGAGGAACCCTAGTTTAATGCATAAAACCCCCTTATCAGCATGAAAAACCAGATAAGGGTGATCACATTGCAAAGCAGAAATCTCAAACTCTGCACGCAGAGGCAATAGCCAACAAATAAAGAACCTTCCAAGATAACAATTTAATGTCAACAGTATGCATAAGCTCAAATAGAGCCTGCTGCTAAACACTAAGAACAAGATTGAGGCTCCAAGGCGGAGCCCCAGATCTAAACACAGGTCTGATCCTAGCCAGAGCCTTAACAAAGGACTGCACATCTGGAAGAACAGTCCATCTGTTGTGCAGTAACACCAACAGGGCTGATATCTGTCCCTTCAGGGAACTAGCAGATATAGGCCCTTCTCCAGTACATCCTGGAGGAAAGCTTCAATTCTGGCAACCTTAACCTTATGACAGGAAAAGCCACGCTCTTCACACCAGTACAAATAGGTTTTCCACACTTTATGGTAGATACGACGAGTAACTGGCTTAAGAGCTTGAACCAGAGTGTTAACAACACTCTCAGAAAACCCTCTCTTGGCTAAGACTAAGTGTTCAATCTCCACACAGTCAGCCTCAGAGAATCTATGACCCTGTATCAGCAGATCTCTGCAACAAGGTAATCTCCACTGAGGAGATAAGGACATCCCCACCAGATCCGCAAACAACGTCCTTCACAGCCACGACGGAGCAATCAGAATCACAGATGTTCGCTCCTGCTTGATGCGAGCCACCACACGAGGGATAAGCGGTAATGGAGGAAAAAGATATACGAGTCTGAACCTCCATGGTACTGATAGAGCATCTATCAGTTCCGCCTGAGGATCCCTTGACCTCAACCTGTACCTGGGTAGCTTGGTTATGAGGCAGGATGCCATGAGATCTACCTCTGGCGTCCCCCACTCGCTGCATATCTCTGCAAACACCTCTGGTAAAGAGACCATTCACCTGGTTAAAGGGATTGCCTGCTGAGGAAGTCCGCTACCCAGTTGTCCACATCCGGAATGTGGATCGCTGACAGCGCACATTTGTGAGTCTCCACCCACTCTAGTATCTGAGATACTTCTTTCATTGCCAAGGAACATCTTGTTCCCCCTTTGTGGTTAATATAGGCAACCAAGGTTATATTGTCTGATTGGAATATGAAAAACTGGGACAAACCCAGAAGGGCCAAGCATTCAAGGCATTGAAGAATGCCCAGAGTTCCAAAATATTGATCGGAAGGGAGGCTCCCCAGCCAGAAAGGCTTGCGTCCGTAGTCACAATCTCCCAGGACGGTCTCAAAAAACATGTGCCTTGGGACAGATGATCTGGACAGAGCCACCAGAAGAGCGAGCCATTTGACAGGCTGTCTGCCCAATCTGTTGATACAGATCTGAATGGTCACTGTTCCATTGTATCAGCATGCATAGTTCTAAGGGTCTGAGATTAAATGTGGCAAAAGGAATGATGTCCATGCAGGACACTATGAGCCCGATTACCTCCATACATCGAGTCACTGAAGGTCTCAAGGAGGCCTGGAGGGCAAGACATGCAGAAGTTAGCATGCAACATCTCTGATCCGTGAGGAATATACTCATGAATATGGAGCCTATTATAGTTCCCAAAAAAATTCACCCTTGTACTTGGAGTAAGAGAACTCTTTTCCAAGTTTTTCTTCCATCAATGTGATCGAAGAAGACTGAGAAGGGACTCCGAATGTTCTTCCGCTAGACGAAAAGATGGTGCCTGTACCAAGATATTGTCCAGGTGAGGTGCTACTGCAATATCTCATGTTCTGGCAACGTCTAGAAGAGCCCCCAGAACCTTTGTAAATATCCCTGGAGTAGTAGCTAGACCAATCGGAAGAGCGATGAACTGGAAGTACTTAACCAGAAAAGCAAACCTCAGGAACTGAAAATGTTCCCTGTGAATCGGGACGTAAAAGGTATGCATCCTTCAGGTCTACTGTGGTCATAAACTGTCCTTCCTGAACCAGAGGCAGGATTGACCGTATTGTTTCCATCTTAAAAGAGGGAACACTCAGAAACTTAAAAGCACTTTAGGTCAAGAATTGGATGGAAAGTTCCCTCCTTCTTTGGAACCACGAAAAGGTTTGAATAAAACCCCAAACCTCTTTCTGGTGTAGGTACCGGGACAATTACTCCTAGAGAGGAGAGATCCAGTATGCTACCTAAGAAGGCAGCCCTCTTTTCTGGTCTTGTCGAAAGACTGGAGAGTAGGAATCTACCCCTGGCAAGATGAGACTTGAATCCTATCCTGTATCCTTGAGCATACAACCTCGAACCAAGCATCTGAAAAAAGACAGTCTGCCCCCTACTCGATCTGTTCCCGGATCGGGGGCCACCCCTTAATGCAGATTTGTTCTCGGCGGGATTCTTAGTCTGTTTGGACTTATTCCAGGAGTGAGCGGGCTTCCAAGTACTCTTTGGCTGCTTGACTTGGAAGAGGACTGCTGTTGATACTTGTCAGCATGAAAGGAACGAAAATTAGACAGTTGCCGTCCCTTAGGCCTATTTTTCTTATCTTGGGGTAGAAGGGCACCTTGTCCTCCGGTAACCGTAGAGATAATGGAGTCTAGCCCTGGACTGAATAAAATCTTCCCCTTGAAGAGAAGAGAAAGGAGTCTGGATTTAGAAGTCATATCCGCAGACCAAGACTTCAACCAGAGAGCCCGGCGGACTAGAACTGCAAAGCCAGCAGCCTTTCCATTTATGCGAATAATCAGCATAATCGCGTCAGAGATGAAGGAGTTAGCAATTCTCAGTGCCTGAATTCTCTCCTGAATATCCTCGAGGGGAGTCTCCACCTCAATGAGCTCTAACAGAGTGTTGCACCGGTAGGTAGCTGCTCCGGCAACTGCAGCTACAGCTTCCGCCGGTTGAAATAAAAACCCAGTATGTTGAAACATCTTCCTCAGAAAAGTTTCCAATTTTTTTATTCATAGGCTCTCTAAACGAAGAACTATCCTCCAGACAGCATGGAAATAGCGCCAACCATCTTCAGGATGGGGCCCCACAAATCTACTCTTTCACATTCATTACTAATAATGTTCACCATCTAACTGGCACAGGAAAAGTCAGAGGGACCTTCCTATCTTCGTAAACCCTGTGTAATTTAGGGATCTTAGGCTCCTCAGGGAGTGTAGCCTCTGGAACCTCAAGAGTAGACAGTACCTCCTTTAATAAAAAAAACACAGATGCTCAATTTTAAATATAAAGGAGGGTTCCTCCACTGGAGGAGGTTTAGTAACTGAAGTCTCCCACTCAGAAAGTTCACCCTCTGAAACTAAAGAGGTTAACTCATCCTTGGATAGCTGGGATATGGTAGCTAAATCAGACAAATATTTAGATGACTCTAGGTCAGGGAAACTATTTTTAACCTTTCTCTTGCTATTATTAGAGCGAGGTAAGGCACTCAGGGCCACAGATTTGTTTATAATGGAAATAAGTGACTAGTGCCTAGATGAGTATACCGGCTACACTATAAATAGACCCCCTAATTAGGTCCTATATAAGATGCAAGACAGATGATATATAGGAGCGCCAATGGCTTAGGTATACAACAGGTTACAAATGTAATACACCACTGAGTATGTTTGGTCAGGGTGACTTTAATTCGCTATTCACAGACAATATAATCTAAAGACTAATTAGGTTAAAATTAGTATTTAATCAGCATATATTAAAACCATAAGCAAACACAGGACAGACCAATTATTACACTTAAAAGATGAGCATAAACAAGACAGACCAATTGATACAAATAGAATGAATTATTACTAGATAAAACATACACTCAATAAAATAAAAAATCAGAGGACATAGACTTAACTAGATCCATAAACCCCCAATACTGGGTGGGTTTTTGGAAATTTATAATGGGAATTGATATGCCATTTATAGCTCAAAACAACATTATTTATGTAAGAACTTACCTGATAAATTCATTTCTTTCATATTGGCAAGAGTCCATGAGCTTGTGACATATGGGATATACAATCCTACCAGGAGGGGCAAAGTTTCCCAAACCTTAAAAATGCCTATAAATACACCCCTCACCACACCCACAATTCAGTTTAACGAATAGCCAAGCAGTGGGGTGATAAAAAAAGGAGTAGAAGGCATCAACAAAGGAAATTTATAAATAATTGTGCTTTATACAAAAAATCATAACCACCATAAAAAGGGTGGGCCTCATGGACTCTTGCCAATATGAAAGAAATGAATTTATCAGGTAAGTTCTTACATAAATTATGTTTTCTTTCATGTAATTGGCAAGAGTCCATGAGCTAGTGACATATGGGATATCAATACCCAAGATGTGGAGTCTTCCACTCAAGTCACTAGAGAGGGAGGGAATAAAAATAAAAACAGCCAAATTCCGCTGAAAAAATTAAACCACAACCCAAAAAAAATAAAAAAAATAATAAGTTTATTTCATTCTTGAAAAAAAAACTTAAAACAAAAGCAGAAGAATCAAACTGAAACAGCTGCCTGAAGAACTTTTCTACCAAAAACTGCTTCCGAAGAAGCAAATACATAAAAACGGTAGAATTTAGTAAATGTATGTAAAGAGGACCAAGTCGCAGCTTTGCAAATCTGATCAACTGAAGCTTCATTATTAAAAGCCCACAAAGTGGAGACTGATCTAGTAGAATGAGCTGTAATTCTCTGAGGCGGGGCCTGACCCGACTCCAAATAAGCTTGATGAATCAAAAGTTTCAACCAAGAAGCCAAGGAAATAGCAGAAGCCTTCTGACCTTTCCTAGGACCAGAAAATAAAACAAATAGACTGGAAGTCTTCCTGAAATCTTTAGTAGCTTCCACATAATATTTCAAAGTTCTTACCACATCCAAAGAATGTAAGGATCTTTCCAAAGAATTCTTAGGATTAGGACACAAGGAAGGGACAACAATTTCTCTATTAATGTTGTTAGAATTCACAACCTTAGGTAAAAATTGAAAAGAAGTCCACAAAACTGCCTTATCCTGATGAAAAATCAGAAAAGGAGACTCACAAGAAAGAGCAGATAGCTCAGAAACTCTTCTAGCAGAAGAGATAGCCAAAAGGAACAACACTTTCCAAGAAAGTAGTTTAATGTCCAAAAAATGCATAGGCTCAAATGGAGGAGCCTGTAAAGCCTTCAGAACCAAATTAAGACTCCAAGGAGGAGAAATTGATTTAATGACAGGCTTAATACGAACTAAAGCCTGTTCAAACCAGTGAATATCAGGAAGTATAGCAATCTTTCTGTGAAATAAAAAAGAAAGAGTGGAGATTTGACCTTTCAAGGAACTTGCAGACAAACCCTTATCCAAACCATCCTGAAGGAACTGTAAAATTCTAGGAATTCTAAAAGAATGCCAGGAGAATTTATGAGAAGAACACCATGAAATGTAAGTCTTCCAAACTCTATAATAAATCTTTCTAGAGACAGATTTACGAGCTTGTAACATAGTTTTAATCACTGAGTCAGAGAAACCTCTATGACTTAGAACTAAGCGTTCAATTTCCATACCTTCAAATTTAATGATTTGAGATCCTGATGGAAAAACGGACCTTGAGATAGTAGGTCCGGCCGTAACGGAAGTGGCCAAGGCGGGCAACTGGACATCCGAACCAGATCCACATAGCAAAAACCTGTGTGGCCATGCTGGAGCCACCAGCAACACAAAAGACTGTTCCATGATGATTTTGGAGATCACTCTTGGAAGGAGAACTAGAGGCGGGAAGATGTAAGCAGGATGATAACACCAAGGAAGTGTCAGTGCATCCACTGCTTCAGCCTGAACATCCCTGGACCTGGACAGGTATCTGGGAAGTTTCTTGTTTAGATGAGAGGCCATGAGATCTATCTCTGGAAGACCCCACATCTGAACAATCTGAGAAAACACATCTGGATGGAGAGACCACTCCCCTGGATGTAAAGTCTGGCGGCTGAGATAATCCGCCTCCCAATTGTCTACACCTGGGATATGCACTGCAGAGATTAGACAGGAGCTGGATTCCGCCCAAGCAAGTATCCGAGATACTTCTTTCATAGCTTGGGGACTGTGAGTCCCACCCTGATGATTGACATAAGCCACAGTTGTGATATTGTCTGTCTGAAAACAAATGAACGGTTCTCTCTTTCGTAGAGGCCAAAACTGAAGAGCCCTGAGAATTGCACGTTCTAAAATATTTATTGGTAATCTCGCCTCTTGAGACTTCCAAACCCCTTGTGCTGTCAGAGATCCCCAAACAGCTAACCAACCTGAAAGACTCGCATCTGTTGAGATCACAGTCCAGGTTGGCCGAACAAAAGAAGCTCCTTGAACCAAACGATGGTGATCCATCCACCATGTCAGAGAGTGTCGTACAATGGGATTCAAGGATATTAATTGTGATATCTTTGTATAATCCCTGCACCACTGATTCAGCATGCAAAGCTGTAGAGGTCTCATGTGAAAACGAGCAAAGAGGATCGCGTCCGATGCTGCAGTCATGAAACCTAAAACTTCCATGCACATAGCCACTGAAGGGAATGACTGAGACTGAAGGTGCCGGCATGCTGCGACCAATTTTAAATGTCTCTTGTCTGTTAGAGACAGAGTCATGGACACTGAATCTATCTGGAAGCCTAAAAAGGTGACCATTGTCTGAGGAATCAAGAAACTTTTTGGTAAATTGATCCTCCAACCATGTTTCCGAAGAAACAACACTAGTTGATTCGTGTTAGATTCTGCAGTATGTAAAGACTGAGCTAGTTCCAAGATATCATCCAAATAAGGAAACACCGCAATACCCTGTTCTCTGATTACAGATAGTAGGGCACCTAGAACCTTTGAAAAGATTCTTGGAGATGTTGCTAGGCCAAATGGAAGAGTAACAAATTGGTAATGCTTGTCTAGAAAAGAGAATCTCAGAAACTGATAGCGTTCTGGATGAAGTGGAATATGAAGGTATGCATCCTGCAAGTCTATTGTGGACATATAATGTCTTTTCTGAACAAAAGGCAGAATAATCCTTATAGTCATCATCTTGAAAGTTGGTACTCTTACATAACGATTCAAAATTTTCAGATCCAGAACTGGTCGGAATAAATTTTCTTTCTTTGGTACAATGAATAGGTTTGAATAAAACCCCAAACCTTGTTCCTGAGAAGGAACTGGCATGATTACCCCTGAAGGCTCCAGGTCTGAAACACTTCAGAAAAGCCTGAGCTTTTACTGGATTTACAGGGATGCGTGAGAGAAAAAATCTTCTCACAGGAGGTCTTACTTTGAATCCTATTCGATACCCCTGAGAGACAATGCTCTGAATCCAATGATTTTGGACAGATTTTATCCAAAAATCCTTGAAAAACCTTAATCTGCCCCCTACCAGCTGAGCTGGAATGAGGGCCGCACCTTCATGCGGACTTAGGGGCTGACTTTGGTTTCCTAAATGGCTTGGATTTATTCCAATTTGAGGAAGGCTTCCAATTGGAAGCAGATTCCTTGGGGGGAGGATTGAGTTTTTGTTCCTTATTCTGACAAAAGGAACAAAAACGTTTAGAAGCCTTAGATTTACCCTTAGGCTTTTTATCCTGAGGCAGAAAAACTCCTTTTCTCCCTGTGATAGTTGAAATAATAGAATCCAACTGAGAACCAAATAAATTATTACCTTGGAAAGAAATTGATAGCAATCTAGATTTAGATGTCATATCAGCATTCCAAGACTTAAGCCACAAAGCTCTTCTAGCTAGACATGGATCTAACATCAATTTTGATAATATCAAAAATGGCATCACAAATAAAATGATTAGCATGTTGCAGTAAGCGAATAACGCTAGATATGTCAGAATCCAATTCATGTTGCGCTAAATTTTCCAACCAGAAAGTTGATGCAGCCGCAACATCAGCCAAAGAAATTGCAGGTCTGAGAAGATGACCTGAATATAAATAGGCCTTCCTTAGATAAGATTCAAGCTTCCTATCTAAAGGATCCTTAAAGGAAGTACTATCTTCCATAGGAATAGTGGTACGTTTAGCAAGAGTAGAAATAGCCCCATCAACTTTGGGGATTTTTTTCCCAAAACTCTATAGATTTTGCTGGTAAAGGATACAATTTTTTAAACCTTGAAGAAGGAATAAAAGAAGTACCTGGATTATTCCATTCCCTAGAAATCATATCAGAAATACCCTCAGGAATTGGAAAAAACCCTGGAGAAACCACAGGAGGTTTAAAAACAGCATTTAAACGTTTATTAGAGAGAACATCAATAGGACTGGTTACCTCAATATCCAAAGCCATTAACACTTCTTTTAATAAAGAACGCATATACTCTATTTTAAAAAAATAAGTAGATTTGTCAGTGTCAATGTCTGAGGAAGGATCTTCTGTATCAGATAGATCCTCATCAGAAGAGGATAAATTATTATGTTGTTGGTCATTTGAAATTTCATCAGCTAAATGAGAAGCTTTAAAAGACCTTTTACGTTTATTAGAAGGTGGAAATGCAGACAAAGCCTTCATAATAGAATCAGAAACAAATTCTTTAAAATTTACAGGTATATCATGCACATTAGAAGTTGAAGGAACTGCAACTGGCAATGTACTATTACTGATGGAAACACTATCTGCATGTAAAAGTTTATCATGATAGAACCGATGTCAGGCAGCAATGTTCCAGCAGAAACTTCTGAGGCAGGATCAGATTGGGACATCTTGCACAATGTAAGAAAAAAAACAACATATAAAGCAAAATTATCTATTTCCTTATATGGCAGTTTCAGGAATGGGAAAAAATACAATAGCATAGGCCTCTAATAGCAAAAAGCAAGAGGCAAACAAACAAGGGGTATTGAAATAATGAAAAAAATTTGGCGCCAAGTATGACACACAAAGTAACGTAACGTAAACTTTTTTGGCGCCTAAAATAACCAGAAATGGCACACTTGCGTCACTAATGACGCCGTCGTGTGAAAGGTCTCGGCGTCACGTATGACGCCGGCAATGCCAAAGTAGCGTCATAAACGTCTTTTTTCGCTCCCAAAAAAAATTTCGCATCAAGAACGATGCAATAAAGTTTAGCATTTGACGCACCCACGGGCCTAATACCCGCAATAGCAAGAAGTAGTCAATTGAAAAAAAACATAATTTATGTAAGAACTTACCTGATAAATTCATTTCTTTCATATTAGCAAGAGTCCATGAGCTAGTGACGTATGGGATATACATTCCTACCAGGAGGGGCAAAGTTTCCCAAACCTCAAAATGCCTATAAATACACCCCTCACCACACCCACAATTCAGTTTAACGAATAGCCAAGAAGTGGGGTGATAAAAAAGTGCGAAAGCATATAAAATAAGGAATTGGAATAATTGTGCTTTATACAAAAATCATAACCACCACAAAAAAAGGGCGGGCCTCATGGACTCTTGCTAATATGAAAGAAATGAATTTATCAGGTAAGTTCTTACATAAATTATGTTTTCTTTCATATAATTAGCAAGAGTCCATGAGCTAGTGACGTATGGGATAATGACTACCCAAGATGTGGATCTTTCCACACAAGAGTCACTAGAGAGGGAGGGATAAAATAAAGACAGCCAATTCCTGCTGAAAATAATCCACACCCAAAATAAAGTTTAACGAAAAACATAAGCAGAAGATTCAAACTGAAACCGCTGCCTGAAGTACTTTTCTACCAAAAACTGCTTCAGAAGAAGAAAATACATCAAAATGGTAGAATTTAGTAAAAGTATGCAAAGAGGACCAAGTTGCTGCTTTGCAAATCTGGTCAACCGAAGCTTCATTCCTAAACGCCCAGGAAGTAGAAACTGACCTAGTAGAATGAGCTGTAATTCTTTGAGGCGGAGTTTTACCCGACTCAACATAGGCAAGATGAATTAAAGATTTCAACCAAGATGCCAAAGAAATGGCAGAAGCTTTCTGGCCTTTTCTAGAACCGGAAAAGATAACAAATAAACTAGAAGTCTTACGGAAAGATTTTGTAGCTTCAACATAATATTTCAAAGCTCTAACAACATCCAAAGAATGCAACGATTTCTCCTTAGAATTCTTAGGATTAGGACATAATGAAGGAACCACAATTTCTCTACTAATGTTGTTGGAATTCACAACTTTAGGTAAAAATTCAAAAGAAGTTCGCAACACCGCCTTATCCTGATGAAAAATCAGAAAAGGAGACTCACAAGAAAGAGCAGATAATTCAGAAACTCTTCTGGCAGAAGAGATGGCCAAAAGGAACAAAACTTTCCAAGAAAGTAATTTAATGTCCAATGAATGCATAGGTTCAAACGGAGGAGCTTGAAGAGCTCCCAGAACCAAATTCAAACTCCAAGGAGGAGAAATTGACTTAATAACAGGTTTTATACGAACCAAAGCTTGTACAAAACAATGAATATCAGGAAGAATAGCAATCTTTCTGTGAAAAAGAACAGAAAGAGCAGAGATTTGTCCTTTCAAAGAACTTGCGGACAAACCCTTATCTAAACCATCCTGAAGAAACTGTAAAATTCTCGGTATTCTAAAAGAATGCCAAGAAAAATGATGAGAAAGACACCAAGAAATATAAGTCTTTCAGACTCTATAATATATCTCTCGAGATACAGATTTACGAGCCTGTAACATAGTATTAATGACAGAGTCAGAGAAACCTCTTTGACCAAGAATCAAGCGTTCAATCTCCATACCTTTAAATTTAAGGATTTCAGATCCTGATGGAAAAAAGGACCTTGTGACAGAAGGTCTGGTCTTAACGGAAGAGTCCACGGTTGGCAAGAGGCCATCCGGACAAGATCCGCATACCAAAACCTGTGAGGCCATGCCGGAGCTACCAGCAGAACAAACGAGCATTCCTTCAGAATCTTGGAGATTACTCTTGGAAGAAGAATTAGAGGCGGAAAGATATAGGCAGGATGATACTTCCAAGGAAGTGATAATGCATCCACTGCCTCCGCCTGAGGATCCCGGGATCTGGACAGATACCTGGGAAGTTTCTTGTTTAGATGGGACGCCATCAGATCTATTTCTGGAAGTTCCCACATTTGAACAATCTGAAGAAATACCTCTGGGTGAAGAGACCATTCGCCCGGATGCAACGTTTGGCGACTGAGATAATCCGCTTCCCAATTGTCTATACCTGGGATATGAACCGCAGAGATTAGACAGGAGCTGGATTCCGCCCAAACCAAAATTCGAGATACTTCTTTCATAGCCAGAGGACTGTGAGTCCCTCCTTGATGATTGATGTATGCCACAGTTGTGACATTGTCTGTCTGAAAACAAATGAACGATTCTCTCTTCAGAAGAGGCCAAAACTGAAGAGCTCTGAAAATTGCACTGAGTTCCAAAATATTGATCGGTAATCTCACCTCCTGAGATTCCCAAACTCCTTGTGCCGTCAGAGATCCCCACACAGCTCCCCAACCTGTGAGACTTGCATCTGTTGAAATTACAGTCCAGGTCGGAAGCACAAAAGAAGCCCCCTGAATTAAACGATGGTGATCTGTCCACCATGTTAGAGAGTGTCGAACAATCGGTTTTAAAGATATTAATTGAGATATCTTCGTGTAATCCTTGCACCATTGCTTCAGCATACAGAGCTGAAGAGGTCGCATGTGAAAACGAGCAAAGGGGATCGCGTCCGATGCAGCAGTCATAAGACCTAGAATTTCCATGCATAAGGCTACCGAAGGGAATGATTGTGACTGAAGGTTTCGACAAGCTGCAATCAATTTTAGACGTCTCTTGTCTGTTAAAGACAGAGTCATGGACACTGAATCCATCTGGAAACCCAGAAAGGTTACCCTTGTCTGAGGAATCAAAGAACTTTTTGGTAAATTGATCCTCCAACCATGATCTTGAAGAAACAACACAAGTCGATTCGTATGAGATTCTGCTAAATGTAAAGACTGAGCAAGTACCAAGATATCGTCCAAATAAGGAAATACCACAATACCCTGTTCTCTGATTACAGACAGAAGGGCACCGAGAACCTTTGTAAAAATTCTTGGTGCTGTAGCTAGGCCAAACGGCAGAGCCACAAACTGGTAATGCTTGTCCAGAAAAGAGAATCTCAGGAACTGATAATGATCTGGATGAATCGGAATATGCAGATATGCATCCTGTAAATCTATTGTGGACATATAATTCCCTTGCTGAACAAAAGGCAAGATAGTCCTTACAGTTACCATCTTGAACGTTGGTATTCTTACATAACTATTCAATATTTTTAGATCCAGAACTGGTCTGAAGGAATTCTCCTTCTTTGGTACAATGAAGAGATTTGAATAAAACCCCATCCCCTGTTCCGGAACTGGAACTGGCATAATTACTCCAGTCAACTCTAGATCTGAAACACATTTCAGAAATGCTTGAGCTTTTACTGGATTTACTGGGACACGGGAAAGAAAAAATCTCTTTGCAGGAGGTCTCATCTTGAAACCAATTCTGTACCCTTCTGAAACAATGCTCTGAATCCAAAGATTGTGAACAGAATTGATCCAAATTTCCTTGAAAAAACGTAACCTGCCCCCTACCAGCTGAGCTGGAATGAGGGCCGCACCTTCATGTGGACTTAGAAGCAGGCTTTGCCTTTCTAGCTGGCTTGGATTTATTCCAGACTGGAGATGGTTTCCAAACTGAAACTGCTCCTGAGGATGAAGGATCAGGCTTTTGTTCTTTGTTGAAACGAAAGGAACGAAAACGATTATTAGCCCTGCTTTTACCTTTAGATTTTTTATCCTGTGGTAAAAAAGTTCCTTTCCCACCAGTAACAGTTGAAATAATGGAATCCAACTGAGAACCAAATAATTTGTTACCCTGGAAAGAAATGGAAAGTAAAGTTGATTTAGAAGCCATATCAGCATTCCAAGTTTTAAGCCATAAAGCTCTTCTAGCTAAAATAGCTAGAGACATAAACCTGACATCAACTCTGATAATATCAAAAATGGCATCACAGATAAAATTATTAGCATGCTGTAGAAGAATAATAATATCATGAGAATCATGATGTGTTACTTGTTGCGCTAAAGTTTCCAACCAGAAAGTTGAAGCTGCAGCAACATCAGCCAAAGATATAGCAGGTCTAAGAAGATTACCTGAACACAGATAAGCTTTTCTTAGAAAGGATTCAATTTTCCTATCTAAAGGATCCTTAAACGAAGTACCATCTGACGTAGGAATAGTAGTACGTTTAGCAAGGGTAGAAATAGCCCCATCAACTTTAGGGATTTTGTCCCAAAATTCTAATCTGTCAGACGGCACAGGATATAATCGCTTAAAACGTTTAGAAGGAGTAAATGAATTACCCAATTTATCCCATTCTTTGGAAATTACTGCAGAAATAGCATTAGGAACAGGAAAAACTTCTGGAATAACCACAGGAGCTTTAAATACCTTATCCAAACGTTTAGAATTAGTATCAAGAGGACCAGAATCCTCTATTTCTAAAGCAATTAGTACTTCTTTAAGTAAAGAACGAATAAATTCCATTTTAAATAAATATGAAGATTTATCAGCATCAACCTCTGAGACAGAATCCTCTGAACCAGAAGAGTCATCAGAATCAGAATGATGATGTTCATTTAAAAATTCATCTGTAGGGAGAGAAGTTTTAAAAGATTTTTTACGTTTACTAGAAGGAGAAATAACAGACATAGCCTTCTTTATGGATTCAGAAACAAAATCTCTTATATTATCAGGAACATTCTGCACCTTAGATGTTGAAGGAACTGCAACAGGCAATGGTACTTTACTAAAGGAAATATTATCTGCTTTAACAAGTTTGTCATGACAATCAATACAAACAACAGCTGGAGGAATAGCTACCAAAAGTTTACAGCAGATACACTTAGCTTTGGTAGATCCAGCACTAGACAGCGATTTTCCTGTAGTATCTTCTGACTCAGATGCAACGTGAGACATCTTGCAATATGTAAGAGAAAAAACAACATATATATAAAGCAAAATTGATCAAATTCCTTAAATGACAGTTTCAGGAATGGGAAAAAATGCCAAAGAACAAGCTTCTAGCAACCAGAAGCAATGAAAAATGAGACTAAAATAATGTGGAGACAAAAGCGACGCCCATATTTTTGGCGCCAATAAGACGCCCACATTATTTGGCGCCTAAATGCTTTTTGGCGCCAAAATGACGCCACATCCGGAACGCCAACATTTTTGGCGCAAAATAACGTCAAAAAATGACGCAACTTCCGGCGACACGTATGACGCCGGAAACGGAAACGAATTTTTTTGCGCCAAAAAAGTCCGCGCCAAGAATGACGCAATAAAATGAAGCATTTTCAGCCCCCGCGAGCCTAACAGCCCACAGGGAAGAGTCAAATTTTTGAAGGTAAGAAAAAATGATTAAATCAAATGCATTATCCCAAATATGAAACTGACTGTCTGAAAATAAGGAAAGTTGAACATTCTGAGTCAAGGCAAATAAATGTTTGAATACATATATTTAGAACTTTATAAACAAAGTGCCCAACCATAGCTTAGAGTGTCACAGAAAATAAGATTTACTTACCCCAGGACACTCATCTACATGTTTGTAGAAAGCCAAACCAGTACTGAAACGAGAATCAGCAGAGGTAATGGTATATATAAGAGTATATCGTCGATCTGAAAAGGGAGGTAAGAGATGAATCTCTACGACCGATAACAGAGAACCTATGAAATAGACCCCGTAGAAGGAGATCACTGCATTCAAATAGGCAATACTCTCCTCACATCCCTCTGACATTCACTGCACGCTGAGAGGAAAACCGGGCTCCAACTTGCTGCGGAGCGCATATCAACGTAGAATCTAGCACAAACTTACTTCACCACCTCCATCGGAGGCAAAGTTTGTAAAACTGAATTGTGGGTGTGGTGAGGGGTGTATTTATAGGCATTTTGAGGTTTGGGAAACTTTGCCCCTCCTGGTAGGAATGTATATCCCATACGTCACTAGCTCATGGACTCTTGCTAATTACATGAAAGAAAGACTAAACCCCAGGTAAGAAATAAATTTCTTAAAATGTTTAAATTCTCCAAATATGAAACCGACAGTCTGCTGAAGGAAATACATGAACCTGACTCATGGCAAATATAAGTACAATACATATATTTAGAACTTTATATAAATGCATCAAGTGCCAAACCATAGCTGAGGTGTCTTAAGAAATAAAAAACATACTTACCAAAAGACACCCATCCACATATAGCAGATAGCCAAACCAGTACTAAAACAGTTATTAGTAGAGGTAATGGTAAATTGAGAGTATATCGTCGATCTGAAAAGGGAGGTAGGAGATGAATCTCTACGACCGATAACAGAGAACCTATGAAATCGACCCCCGTTAGGGAAATTATCGTATTCAAATAAGTGATACTCCCTTCACGTCCCTCTGACATTTGCTGTACTCTGAGAGGAATCGGGCTTCAACAATGCTGAGAAGCGCATATCAACGTAGAAATCTTAGCACAAACTTACTTCACCACCTCCATATGAGGCAAAGTTTGCAAAACTGAATTGTGGGTGTGGTGAGGGGTGTATTTATAGGCATTTTGAGGTTTGGGAAACTTTGCCCCTCATGGTAGGATTGTATATCCCATATGTCACTAGCTCATGGACTCTTGCCAATTACATGAAAGAAATGGGAATTGATATGCCATTTATAGCCCAGAAAAATGTGACCCCAAAAAGAAGGGGGTTTGAATCAATACCGGTATGATGAAAAAATGTGTAAAAAAACTGTGAAAATACAAAAATGTCAGTGAAAATACAAAAATGTCAAAAATATCAAAGGTATCAAAAATATATCAAAGAATAACAGTGTGATGATGAGAACAAACTGGAAATGTGTGAACAAATAAATCAATAGTGGTTACAAATAAATGAGTTTGGGCAAATAAATATGTGATCAACCGGGAGCGGAGTCAGCGCCCGATGAAGGCAGCTGCACTGTCAGGGAGCTCCTGCTCCTTTGACATGAAAAAGCTTAATTTTTCCATTTTAATGAGACTACCCTAACAGATCTCAACAGCTGCTTCCAGCCTGATCACAACGATACCCAGAAACCAGTTGTGTGAAACTTTATCGAAGCAGGAGAGGCCGAACATGCAGATCTGGGTATCTGCTAGGAGACATCGGGCGCCATCTTGGCTACAAGCTTGTTCTTGGTGAGACAGAATTTGCGAGGCCACAAGAAACAGAGCTAGATAGGCATCAATAGTGGATCTCACTCAGAGGCTAACCGCAGCACAGGATGAGTTATTGTGTTTGGAGGTTTTAACCTCAAAATAAGTGACACATGAAAGCCTGCATAATGGACAACGCAGCAACATAGAAACTGCCGGAGATGCAGTAAGTTTCAGATCGCAGCTGTAGAGAAATCCGGAGCCAGCACCACCAGGGTAAGCATGCACCTCCGCTTGACACTGAGCGCAACTGACCCCCGTATAGGAGCTGATGTAAAATCGAGTGCTGCGCTGCTTAGCCCATCCTGGCCGGATAAGGTCAACACGTGTATACAGGGATTAAATAGGCTGCATCACCACTTAATCCCTGCTATCAAAATTTTCAAAATGCAAGCCACGGACACTGGGCAGATGAGAGAGGAGTGTAAAGACAGCGGAGGAGGCATGCACATAACTGGGAAGTAGCTGTATTGAGGAGGACTGAAATGGCTGCGGTTGATTTGGAGGAGGAACTGCTCACGCATAAATTGCGATCTCTGCCTGATCCCTGTACACAGACTAAGAACTGACATGGCGGACTAAAATTGATGACTATGTCGTGTAACGAGGTGGCCGCTGACCCAGGCGGTGGGGAATCTTTATGCCTGAATTGCTCTCTTGCCCTTAAAGATAGGAGACAGGATACATTGGGACACAGGGGGCATTGCTGGGGGCATAATCCCCTCTGAAAGCAAAAGTGGATTAGCCAGTTAACTGGATTAGTATACCCAAGAATGCCTACTCAGAAGTATTGGAATATGCACGCCACAGACACTTTCAGAACTGCCCTTGTTCTTTTAGAAGCAATCTGGGGGACATATTTTATATGTGTTATGCTTCCCTATCTTGTCTCTTGTTATATATTGTTTCACAGTATTGTTGCAAAGGGTTCAATATCCTCCATCTCCCTGGGGTCGTAGTTTTAACTTGGCTGGGCTTCAACTTAGCAGAAGTTATTCTTTTACTAATTAGCTTGCAAAATATTAAACTATATATACTGCCCATAAATCCCAGCAGCCCCTATTTCCTACCATAGTAGTTGTGCTGGACATACTTTGTTTGTTAATTTAGCCCACACCCTACTAGTTTTTTGTCTGCTTGTCTTTTGCTACTCTGAGCTAGTTCCTATATATGAGTAATATTATATCTCTGAGTCTATAGAAACATTTATTATTTTTGTCTAATGTGTGTCTTGTTTCTACATGATAGCATCGACAGATCCTGATGTGTACAAAACTTTAAATAGCAAAATGGCTGCTCTGTCTAGTGTCCTTATAATACATGATAATTTGTCCTCAGATGTCACCCTAAAGATGTATAGAGACTTTCTTTTACCTATTTTACTTAATAGGATTTCCCTGTGTTGCCTCATACTCAGTATCTGCACCCTTTATCACTACTCCTATGTTCTCTAGGTGCAGTGTGTGCTAGGTGCAGTGTGTGCTAGGTGCAGTGCGTGCTAGGTGCGGTGCGTGCTAGATACAGTGTGTGCTAAGTCCAGTGTGTGCTAAGTACAGTGTGTGTTAGGTACAGTGTATGCTAGGTACAGTGTGTGCTAGGCACAATGCGTGCTAGGTTCAATGTGTGCTAGGTACTGCATGTGCCAGGCAAGGGGGGTGCCGGGTACGGCGTGTGCTAGGTACGGCGTGAGCTAGGTACTGTGTGTGCTAGGTACCGTGTGTGCTAGGTATTGTGTGTGCTAGGTACAATGTGTGCTTGGTACAGTGTGTGCTAGGTACAATGTGTGCTGGGTACAATGTGTGCTAGGTACAATGTTTGCTAGGTTCAATGTGTGCTAGGTACTGCATGTGCCGGGCAAGGGGGTGCCTGATATGGCGTGTGTTAGGTACAATGTGTGCTAGGTACCGTGTGTGCTAGGTGCCGTCGGTGCTAGGTGCCGTGTGTACCAGGTGCCATGTGTGCTAGGTACAGTGTGTGCTGGGTGCAATGTGTGCTAGGTACAATATGGGCTAGGTATAATGTGTGCTAGGTACAATGTGTGCTAGGTACATTGTGTGCTAGGTACAGTGTGTGCTAGGTTCAGTGTGTGCTAGGTACTGCATGTGCCAGGCAAGGGGAGTGCTGGGTACGGCGTGTGCTAGGTACGGCGTGAGCTAGGTACAGTGTGTGCTAAGTGCCGTGTGTGCTAGGTGCCGTGTGTGCTAGGTGCTGCATGTGCTAGGTACTGTGTGTGCTAGGTACAGTGTGTGCTAGGTACAATGTGTGCTAGGTACAATGTGTGCTAGGTACAATGTGTGCTAGGTACAATGTGTGCTAGGTACAGTGTGTGCTAGGTACAGTGTGTGCTAGGTACAGTGTGTGCTAGGTACAGTGTGTGCTAGGTTCAATGGGTGCTAGGTACTGCATGTGCCAGGCAAGGGGGGTGCCTGGTACGGCGTGTGCTAGGTACGGCGTGAGCTAGGTACCGTGTGTGCTAGGTACAATGTGTGCTAGGCCCAATGTGTGCTAGGCCCAATGTGTGCTAGGTACGGCATGGGCTAGGTACAATGTGTGCTAGGTACAATGTGTGCTAGGTACAATGTGTGCTAGGCGCAATGTGTGCTAGGTACAATGTGTGCTAGGTACAATGTGTGCTAGGTACAATGTGTGCTAGGTACATTGTGTGTTAGGCACAATGTGTGTTAGGCACTATGTTTGCTAGGTACAATGTGTGTTAGGTACAATGTGTGCTAGGTCCAATGTGTGCTAGGTACAGTGTGTGCTAGGTACAGTGTGTGCTAGGTTCAATGGGTGCTAGGTACTGCATGTGCCAGGCAAGGGGGGTGTCTGGTACGGCGTGTGCTAGGTACGGCGTGAGCTAGGTACTGTGTGTGCTAGGTACAATGTGTGCTAGGCCCAATGTGTGCTAGGCCCAATGTGTGCTAGGTACAATGTGTGCTAGGTACAGCATGGGCTAGGTACAATGTGTGCTAGGTACAATGTGTGCTAGGTGCAATGTGTGCTAGGTGCAATGTGTGCTAGGTACAATGTGTGCTAGGTACAATGTGTGCTAGGTACAATGTGTGTTAGGCACAATATGTGTTAGGCACTATGTTTGCTAGGTACAATGTGTGTTAGGGACAATGTGTGCTAGGTCCAATGTGTGCTAGGTCCAATGTTTGCTAGGTCCAATGTGTGCTGGGTCCAATGTGTACTAGGTCCAATGTGTGCTAGGTACAATGTGTGCTAGATACGGCATGGGCTAGGTACAGTTTGAACGAAGTACCGTGGGTGCTAGGTACAGTGTGTGCTAGGTGCAGAGCGCATTAGATGCAATGAGTGCTGGCTACGGTGAATGCTTGGTTCACTGTGTGCTGGGTACTGCGTGTGCTAGGCTAGGTGGGTGCCGGGTGCTGTGTGTGCTGAGCATTGTGTGAGCTAGGTACAGTAGGTTCCAGGTACTATGCGTGTTGGGTACAATGGGTGCTAGGTATGAGGTGTGCCAGGTACGGGGTATGCTGGGTACAATTCAGGTTAAGTACAGTGTGTGCTAGGTATATTATGTGTTGGGAACTCTGTGTGCTGGGTATGGTTTATGCTAAATACAATGAGTGAAGTACAGTGAATGTGCGCTGGGTACGGCATGTGCTAGGTGTAATGAGGGCCAGGTGTAGTGGGTGTTAAGCTCAATAAGTGCTGAGTAGAGTATATACTAGACACAGGGTGCATGTTACTTGTCTCTGGAATTAAATCTAATCTATAATTATCACCCCCCCCCCCTTATCTCTAGAGCCCACACTAGGGTTCCACCTTGGTGAATTATTTTCACCACACATCCCTGCAATTTATTTGTGATATATCAATGTTTGAACAGTTATTGCAACCGGACCTGCGTGTCCGATCCTTTTGTTTGTGTATGTTTGAACAGGGGACCTGTGTGTCCCCAAGTGTTACCTTTCCCAGCAATTTATCTACGATATTTCAATGTTTGAACAGCTATTGCAACCGGACCTGCGTGTCCGATCCTTTTGTTTGTGTATGCTAGATCAGGGGTCCTGCGAGTCCCCAAATGTTACCTCTTATTCTAAAACCAAATAAAAATTCATTTAAAAAAAAAAAAAAAAAAAAAAAAAAAAAATATGTGATCAACCCACTAATGGGTGAAATGAAACGTACCAAATAGTAATCAAAAAAAGAGGAAAAAAATCAAAGAGATATCTAAATAGTTAATAAACTGTGATCCTAAGTGATTAATTAATCAATCAATATAACAAATTTCATACATCATAACTCAATTCTAATAATATATAAATAATAATAATAAATAATACACAGTCCAAGGGGATCCAGTATCCAAAATTGAATAAGGATAAAATCCCAATACTTTCAAATGATTCTGGATATAACTTAGTCCAAAAGTCCAAATAGTTATAAAACAAAAATAAAAAGTCAGTGAGTATCCAATTCCTATGTTCAAATTCGGTACCAAAAAAGTGACCTAGAAATAAAAAGGAACAAACAGTAAACAAATTTGTATTTGGGGTAGAGTTTATTGGTTAGATAACTCACCCAAATACTGTGGTCCTGAGGGTATATTGAGCCTCACAAATCCGATTGCGAATTCCGTCTACACGTTTCAGCCCTTTAGCAGGGCCTTTTTCAAGACAGTCATTAAACAAGAATTGCAGAGCTGAGATGGTGGACACACACAATATTCACTTTACACAATAAACATTTGTTTTCATCAATAAGCATTTCAGATGTTATACCATCAGATTGATCCTTATATCTCAAATATTCCATTTCACCCCAGTTATGAAACCTGCTGCTATCCAGAAAATCCCACTAGGGACTATAAAGTTAAATTATCCCCTGTAGAATAAAAAGGGTTATCACTGGACCGGGCACAATACAATACCACCGGAGAAATAATAATCTCACCGCCCACTATATATGTTCCCCAAGTGCTCCAGTTAGGAGAATTTCACCACCTCCTGAGGCTCAGCTCGAAGCCGATGGCCTTGCGATTCGGTGATCAGCCGCACTGTAGTTTCCTAGATAGAGTGTAGGAGAAAGAGGCAGAGCGTGCGCCAAAATGTTTCAGGGCGGGAAAGAATGTTAACTCCAACCCGCCGCAAGACAGAAATGCAGAAACGCTATCCATAGGGGCAAAAGTGCTCAAGGCCCTGGTAATCACAGACTGGAACATACCCAAATGGTAAAAGGGCTAATCCAAACAAACCCTAAGACAGCATTCACTGTAGTGAAACATACTTTGTCCCTCTCCTAAGTACAGGTAATAGCCCTCTTAGCTGGAGGTTTTCTCATTGCATATGTATATTCATATATAGCCCACACATCCCACTAGAAACTGTCCTGCTTAGTGAGGCATAGGAAAAATAAAACTACTTACCCTATGTGTGTATGTACAGAGATCCTAACACACAGGTCCTTCCACTGAAACTGACAGGCATAGGACACATATAAGAGTACATCACATGTTACCAGAAGGAGGCTAAGCAATTTCCCTGAGTCCTCAGGTTTGCAAGTCCTGGATTCAAAATATGAGATAAATCAGGATAGCCATGACTACTGTACCCACTCTTCTAGGAACTATCCATTGAGTGTTAGTATTTAAATGACTTTTGCAGAACACCTCTATCTCTGCTTACCTCCGAGATGAGGGAAAGAACTACTGGGCGGAAAGGGGAAGTAGGAGGGATAGTTAAGTGCCTTGGTTGGGGTGTCTTTGCCTCCTCCTGGTGGCCAGGTGATGTAGCCCCATATGTAAGAATGGATTTCGTGGAATCTCACTACCATTAAAAAGAAATATAGTTGTATTTGCAGGGACTAACTAGTCTCCACATCCTACAAAAGGATGAGCAAGAAAAGTAAACAAAAAAATAAATATAATTTTTAAATCAGTGGATGCTACCAATTACATTCTTATAATGGACAATATTTAATGGGATGTTAAAATGTTCTTCTTCAGTGGTTAATTGTTTATATATATGTACTGGGGAAAAAATAAAAAAAAAATGAAAGGTATTGGTGTTTGTGAGATTTGCGTCTTGCAGACAGTCTAGACAGATAGCCCTTAATATTTTCTAAAATAAGAGATGCATATACAGTGATACAGGCAAAACATCACACATCATTACCTATCACTAACATCTTACCTCAAAATTGAGTGGGAGGTTGCGCTTTAATGAAATTTCAAATACAAGACTGATTTCAGATTTATTCGCATCCTTGTCTTCTTCATTTTGACTTGCTTCCCCATTCTAGTTGGGAAAAAAAAAAAAAATTGGTACCCTCGTAGTTTAGGGAAAAATAAAAGAATTTTCTATTGTTTGGATATAAAAATCCAAAATGCTCCAATAAATATAGGTTAAAACAAAACTATTTGAGCATAAACGAAAGGAAAATTCTTTAACATATGCATTTACAGAATAAATATAAAGCTAGATAATAAAAATGTTAAAGCTTGTGCAGACATAGTGCAGCTATGCAGAGAGACAAGTGGTGCCACATTGCAAGTTTTCATTTTTTTTAAATTTTTCAGCATCTTAAAGCATCACTTTTCTTAAAGGCTTACAAAATGTGAATCATGAGATAATCAAGACTGCAGTATAAAATGAAAAGGTCAACTCCCATACTGCTCTGTTTGTCATTGGCTTTAGCCCCCATTCATTCAATCACTAGGGGTGTTTTTTAGTAGACAAAAGGTTACACTAGATACACATTCCACATTCAAGGGACACCCTAAGGAAAATGAGTCCTCACAACACATCTATTATAAAATCATATCTTTTTAAGGTTTAGTTTTGTAGGCATGAGCTTTGTGATTGAATGCTCAGCAGCAGCACAGTGTACCAATAAGGACAGCAGCAAAAATGTTAAGATGGGCAGAACACAAGCTTGAGAACACTGACAGGAGCAGAACTACCATTGGTGCAACAGGTGAAGTGACACCAGGGCCTACTGAGTTACCTATGGGGTGCCCAGAAATTGCACCAGGGCCGCTACTGAAAACTGCAATATATTTATACCGATAAGCCAGAGTTTAAAAGAATTGGTAGTAATTGGTTCTTTATTGATAGTCACACTTACAAGATGGGGAGCATGGCACAGAACAAAAATGAAGAACCATGAAAAAACTAAACATAGCTAAAATCTAACAAACCTGTCAAAATCAGAGCCATGACATAACCAATTATTATTTCCAAGGTTTACTTAAACAACAGGGTTGGAAAGTGCAAGCACTAACCAGGTGGCTAACTGGATATATTTGCGTGCATGATTATAAAGTTATTACATGGCACATATGGAAAGGATCCTATTGTCAAAATTCCCTATTTCTACAGATGCTTGAGGTTCCATATGAAGGCTGTATAAACATTTTAATCAAAAGATGCAAAGTCTTACTAAACCCCTTGAATTAATTATTTGTTTCTTTTTAAGTATTCCTAAAAGCACTGCATCACGAGGGTAAGAAAAAACATAAATTATGCTTACCTGATAATGTAATTTCCTTCTGTATGAGGGGAGTCCACTGCATCATTCCTTACAGTTGGGAAATACAGAACCTGGACACCAGGAGAAGGCAAAGACATCCCAGCCAAAAGCTTAAATACTTCCCCCACTTCCCTCATACCCCAGTCATTCTGCCAAAGGAACAAGGAACAATAGGAGAAAAATCAGGGTATAAAAGTGTGCCGGAAGAGAAAAAGTAAATTTATGCTTACCTGATAAATTAATTTCTTCTATGATACGACGAGTCCACAGATTCATCCTTTACTTGTGGGATATTATCCTCCTGCTAACAGGAAGTGGCAAAGAGCACCACAGCAGAGCTGTCTATATAGCTCCTCCCTTAGCTCCACCCCCCAGTCATTCGACCAAAGGTAAAGGAAGAAAAAAGAAGAAACTAAAAGGTGCAGAGGTGACTGAAGTTTTAAATAAAAAAAATATAATCTGTCTAAAATTGACAGGGCGGGCCGTGGACTCGTCGTATCATAGAAGAAATTAATTTATCAGGTATGCATAAATTTACTTTTCTTCTATAAGATATGACAAGCTCGGCAGGTGGTTAAAATCTTTGATTTCCTGACCTTTGTCAGAAAAATTCTCATGTCTACCGAATCTATCGGAGTTCCCAGGAATGGAACTCTTGTGAGGGGGATAAATGAACTCTTTTTTACGTTCACCTTCCACCCGTGAGATCTCAGAAAAGCCAACACGATGTCCGTGTGAGATTTGGCTAGTTGGTAAGTTGACGATTGAATTAAGATATCGTCCAGATAAGGCGCCACTGCTATGCCCCGCAGTCTTAGAACCACCAGAAGGGACCCTAGCACCTTTGTGAAAATTCTGGGAGCTGTGGCCAACCCGAAAGGAAGGGACACAAACTGGTAATGCTTGTCCAGAAAGGCAAACCTGAGGAACTGGTGATGATCTTTGTGGATAGGGATGTGCAGATACACATCCTTTAAATCCACGGTGGTCATATATTGACCCTCCTGGATCATTGGTAAAATAGTCCGAATGGTCTCCATCTTGAAAGATGGGACTCTGAGGAATTTGTTTAGGATCTTGAGATCTAAAATTGGTCTGAAGGTTCCCTCTTTTTTGGGAACCACAAACAGATTGGAGTAAAACCCCTGCCCAAGTTCTGCTTTTGGAACTGGGCAGATTACTCCCATGGTATATAGGTCTTCTACACAGTGTAAGAACGCCTCTCTTTTTGTCTGTTTTACAGACAATCGAGAAAGATGGAATCTCCCCCTTGGAGGAGAATCTTTGAAGTCCAGAAGATACCCCCCTGGGTCACAATTTCTAAAGCCCAGGAGTCCTGAGCGTCTCTTGCCCAAGACTGAGCAAAGAGAGATAAAGTCTGCCCCCTACTAGATCCGGTCCCGGAACGGGGGCTGCCCCTTCATGCTGTCTTGGTGGCAGCAGCGGGCTTCTTGTCCTGTTTACCTTTGTTACAAGTCTGGGTAAGTCTCCAGACTGACATGGATTGAGCAAAATTCCCATCCTCCTTTGCAGCAGGGGAGGAGGTAGAGGGACCACCTTTGAAGTTTCGAAAGGAACGAAAATTATTTTGTTTGGTCCTCATCTTGTCTTATCTTGAGGAAGGGCATGGCCATTTCTTCCAGTGATGTCTGAAATGATCTCTTTTAGTTCAGGCCCGGGTAGGGTCTTACCCTTGAAAGGGATGGCTAAAAGCTTAGATTTTGATGATACGTCAGCAGACCAGGACTTAAGCCATAACGCTCTACACGCTAAAATGGCAAAACCTGAATTCTTTGCCGCTAATTTAGCCAGTTGAAAAGCGGCATCTGTAATGAAAGAATTAGCCAGCCTGAGAGCCCTAATTCTATCCAGAATATCATCTAATGGGGTCTCAACCTGAAGAGCCTCATCTAGTGCCTCAAACCAAAACGCAGCTGCAGTAGTTACAGGAACAATGCACGCTATAGGTTGCAGAAGAAAACCCTGATGAATAAATATTTTCTTTAGAAGATCCTCTAATTTTTTATCCATAGGATCTTTGAAAGCACAACTGTCCTCAATAGGTATAGTTGTACGCTTAGCTAGGGTAGAAATAGCTCCCTCAACCTTAGGGACCGTCTGCCACGAATCCCGAATGGTGTCTGATATGGGAAACATTTTCTTAAAAGTAGGAGGGGGAGAAAAGGGAATACCTGGTCTATCCCACTCCTTTGTAACAATGTCCGAAATCCTCTTAGGGACCGGAAAAACATTAGTGTAAGTAGGAACCTCTAGATATCTATCCATTTTACACAATTTCTCTGGTGGAATTACAATAGGGTCATAATCATCCAGAGTCGCTAAAACCTCCCTGAGTAACAAGCGGAGGTGTTCTAGCTTAAATTTAAAAGCCGTCATATCTGAGTCTGTCTGAGGGAACAGCTTTCCTGAATCAGAAATCTCTCCCTCAGACAGCAATTCCCTCACCCCCAACTCAGAACATTGTGAGGGTACATCTGAGATGGCTAATAAAGAGTCAGAGGGCTCAGCATTTACTCTCACACCGGACCTACTGCGCTTCCCCTGCAACCCAGGCAGCTTAGATAAAACCTCTGTGAGGGTAGTATTCATAACTGCGGCCATATCTTGCAGGGTGAAAGAATTAGACGCACTAGAAGTACTTGGCGTCGCTTGGGCGGGCGTTAATGGTTGTGACACTTGGGGAGAATTAGATGGCATAACCCGATTCCCTTCTGACTGAGAATTAACCTGCAACATACTTTTATCAGCTAAAATATGTTCTTTGCAATTTATTGCCCTTTCAGTGCATGAGGGACACATTTTAAGTGGGGGTTCCACAATGGTTTCCAAACACATTGAACATTGGCTTTCCTCAATGTCAGGCATGTTAAACAGGCTAGTAATGACCACAAACAGGCTTGAAAACATTTTATTTAGAGAAAAAATAACAATCTTAAAAAACGGTACTGCGCCTTTAAGAGAAAAAAAGCATACACGTTCTTCAAAACTGCTTTAAAATAATCAAATTGTTTAAATTTTTTGTATAAGTATTCAAATTATGCAGCTAAGTTTGCCCCACAAGGAAAGGAACACTTAAACCTTACTGTAAAAACCGGATAAATAATAAAGGTTTAAATCCGGAAAAAACACCCCCTGCACCTCGCCACAGCCCTGCTGTGGCGCCTACCTGCCCTCAGGGATCTGCAAAACAGGGATAAAGCTTTGATTTGGCCCAATACTTCCACAAGGGCCCACAGGAGTTGGAGCTTGCTGTTTGCCTTGCAAATACAACTGCACAACTGAAGCGCTAAAATAGGCCCCGCCCATCTCACTCGATGTCTCTCAGCCCAAATGAACCGCATCAGAGTGGTCTCAAACTAGCCATGTGGGTTCTTAAACCCAAAAAAGAAGCCAAGTGTACCCTCTAATAAAGCATCAAAAACGTTACTGCCAAAAACGTTATCAGCACTCCAAGTTCAATAAACGTTTGCCCACAAACATTCAAACTCAGTGTCAACCATTTTTTCTTAGCCCCTATATGCAAGCTTAGTAATACCCCTCTTCTCTTAGGATTACTGCTTACCCTTACCCTCATGGGGATACTGTCAGCCAATTCTGAAATACCACAGTCTCTTCAGAAAAAAAAAATTACTGAACATACCTCACTGCTTAAAGCATGAAAAACGTTGCTCACACTGAAGTTTCTTAAGTACTCCTCAGCCATTCTGTGGGAACTGCTCTAAATCTTAGTGACAAATGCTAAGATCATCAGCCCCAAGGCAGAAGTCTTAATCAATCCATCTGCTGCCTGAGAGAAAATAGTACACACCGGTACCATTTAAAATAAAAAACTCTTGCTTGAAGAAAATAAAAACTAACATTTTATCACCTCTTTCACTTTACCCTTCATAGTACTTAGAGTAGGCAAAGAGAATGACTGGGGGGTGGAGCTAAGGGAGGAGCTATATAGACAGCTCTGCTGTGGTGCTCTTTGCCACTTCCTGTTAGCAGGAGGATAATATCCCACAAGTAAAGGATGAATCCGTGGACTCGTTGTATCTTATAGAAGAAACATAAATTATGTTTAAATAAAAAGAGAGAAGCGCTCAACCTTGGAACAAACAATAGCATAATAGCTTGTTCTATGGCAAGCTACCACCCAAGAAGTAGCCTCTTTTTGCTCAACATGTGCCTTTCACAGAGAAGAACTTTCCTGAAGCATATCAGTCTGATCCTGACTTCACAGTACAGTCCAGCCCTGAAATACCAGGCAATTCCTCTCTGAACGAAACAGCAATACCCCAGACGTATGTTTCGGCCTATTGTGGGCCTCGTCAGTGAGGTGCAGCCATATCCCTCTAGGCACACTGAGCAACGGGTCCACGTCTGGATTCCCGTATCACAGATAGGGAGACTTCCCCATGTTTCATAATTTGCATAAATAAAAAAAACATAATTTATGTAAGAACTTACCTGATAAATTAATTTCTTTCATATTAGCAAGAGTCCATGAGCTAGTGACGTATGGGATATACATTCCTACCAGGAGGGGCAAAGTTTCCCAAACCTCAAAATGCCTATAAATACACCCCTCACCACACCCACAAATCAGTTTAACGCATAGCCAAGAAGTGGGGTGATAAGACAAAAGTGCGAAAGCATAAAAAATAAGGAATTGGAATAATTGTGCTTTATACAAAAAAATCATAACCACCACAAAAAAGGGTGGGCCTCATGGACTCTTGCTAATATGAAAGAAATTAATTTATCAGGTAAGTTCTTACATAAATTATGTTTTCTTTCATGTAATTAGCAAGAGTCCATGAGCTAGTGACGTATGGGATAATGACTACCCAAGATGTGGATCTTCCACGCAAGAGTCACTAGAGAGGGAGGGATAAAATAAATTCAGCCAATTCCACTGAAAAAAATCCACACCCAAAATAAAGTTTAAATCTTATAATGAAAAAAACTGAAATTATAAGCAGAAGAATCAAACTGAAACAGCTGCCTGAAGTACTTTTCTACCAAAAACTGCTTCAGAAGAAGAAAACACATCAAAATGGTAGAATTTAGTAAAAGTATGCAAAGAAGACCAAGTTGCTGCTTTGCAAATCTGATCAACCGAAGCTTCATTCCTAAACGCCCAGGAAGTAGAAACTGACCTAGTAGAATGAGCTATAATCCTTTGAGGCGGAGTTTTACCCGACTCGACATAGGCATGATGAAACAAAGATTTTAACCAAGATGCCAAAGAAATGGCAGAAGCCTTCTGACCTTTCCTAGAACCGGAAAAGATAACAAATAGACTAGAAATCCTTAGTAGCTTCAACATAATATTTCAAAGCTCTAACTACATCCAAAGAATGCAACGACTTTTCCTTAGAATTCTTAGGATTAGGACACAATGAAGGAACCACAATTTCTCTACTAATGTTGTTAGAATTCACAACCTTAGGTAAAAATTTAAAAGAAGTTCGCAACACCGCCTTATCCTGATGAAAAATCAGAAAAGGAGACTCACAAGAAAGAGCAGATAATTCAGAAACTCTTCTGGCAGAAGAGATGGCCAAAAGAAACAAAACTTGTAAATGCAAATCTTCTAGACTCGATAATATATCTTCCTAGATACAGTTTTACGAGCCTGTAACATAGTATTAATCACAGAGTCAGAGAAACCTCTATGACTGAGAATCAAGCGTTCAATCTCCATACCTTCAAATTTAAGGATTTGAGAACCTGATGGAAAAAAGGACCTTGCGATAGAAGGTCTGGTCTTTACGGAAGAGTCCACGGTTGGCAAGTGGCCATCCGGACAAGATCCGCATACCAAAACCTGTGAGGCCATGCTGGAGCCACCAGCAGAATAAACGAACGTTCCTTTAGAATCTTGGAAAAAGAACTATAGTCGGAAAGATATAAGCAGGATGATACTTCCAAGGAAGTGACAATGCATCCACTGCTTCCGCCTGAGGATCCCTGGATCTGGACAGATACCTGGGAAGCTTCTTGTTTAGATGAGAAGCCATCAGATCTATTTCTGGAAGCCCCCATATTTGAACAATCTGAAGAAATACCTCCGGGTGAAGAAACCATTCGCCCGGATGTAGCGTTTGGCGAATGAGATAATCCGCTTCCCAATTGTCTAAACCTGGGATATGAACCGCAGAAATTAGACAGGAGCTGGATTCCGCCCATACAAGTATTCGAGAGACTTCTTTCATAGCCAGAGGACTGTGAGTTCCTCCTTGATGATTGACATATGCCACGGTTGTGACATCGTCCGTCTAGAAACAAATGAACGACTCTCTCTCTTTAGAAGAGGCCACGACTGAAGAGCTCTGAAAATTGCACGGAGTTGCAAAAATGTTGATTGGTAATCTCACCTCCTGAGATTCCCAAACCCCTTGTGCTGTCAGAAAACTCCCATACAGCTCCCCAACCTGTCAGACTTGCATCTGTTGAGATCACAGTCTAGGTTGGAAGAACAAAAGAAGCCTCCTGAACTAAACGATGGTGGTCTGTCCACCACGTCAGAGAGTGTCGAACAATCGGTTTTAAAGATATTAATTGAGATATCTTTGTATAATCCCTGCACCACTGGATCAGCATATAGAGCTAAAGAGGTCGCATGTGAAAACGAGCAAAGGGGATCGCGTCCAATGCAGCAGTCATAAGACCTAGAATTTCCATGCATAAGGCTACCGAAGGGAAAGATTGAGACTGAAGGTTTCGATAAGCTGAAACCAATTTCAGACGCCTCTTGTCCGTCATAGACAGAATCAAGAACACTGAATCTATCAGGAAACCTAAAAAGGTTACCCTTGTCAGAGGAATCAAACGAACTTTTTGGTAAATTGATCCTCCAACCATGTTCTTGAAGAAACAACACTTATAAAAGACTGGAAAGGTTCCTTCTAGTGAAAATGAGCAAAGGGAATTGAATCCAATGCTGTGGCCATAAGACCTAAAACTTCTATGCATATATAGCAACTGAAGGAAATAATAGAGACTAAAGGTACCGATAGACGGAACCCATAACATTATCCCTTGTCTGATAGAGACAAGGACAGTGACACAAACTATCTGGAAACCTAAAAAAGGTGACCCTTGTGTGAGGAATCAAGAGCTTTTGAAAAGAAGATCCTCTAACTATGTCCTGAAGAGTAAGTGAATCATATGAGATTCCGCATCCTCAGAAAATAATCTGAATGAAAACAAAAAAATGAAAATATGCATTTATTGTATCTAATGAAAACAAATAATGCTATCAATGACCATAAAAAGGCAAAATAGTTTGAATAAAACTCCAAAACCCGGTTCCTCAAAAGGAACTGGAAGAAATACCCCAGAAGATTCCAGGTCTGAGCAGGGCTTGAACCCCATGGGTGCCCAGCCATGCTTCAACAGTACCCAAAACAGTACCCAAAATATATAGGACAGAAACACAGTTAAAGAAAGTGTTAGCCTTACTGGAATAAAATCAAAAGAAATTTCAAAGAAGCCTTAACCTGCCCCTTACCAGCCAAGCTGGAATACGGCACGTACATCGCAAAATTAGGGAGCTGATTTCGAACTCCAAATATAGACATGTTACTTGGGAATGAACTCAGGAATTTGTTCCTTAATAAGAACAACCAAACCAGTATAAGCTTAAAGTTTTAGTCTTAGAACTCAACCTTGAAGCCCAGAGTAACAGTTAAGAATTGAATCCAATTATAAAACAAATAATTGATTATCTTAGAACAAAAGAAATATGGATTTTTTTTTGATTTTTTTTTTTAAAAATCACAAAATTCTTCTAGCTAAAAAAGCTAAAGACATAGATTAACCCTCATTTGCGAAAATATTCAATAAAATGAAGACACAAATGAAATTATTAGCATGATAGTCCAGATTAAAGGACCAGCCAATACAGTGGACTTGCATAATCAATAAATGCAAAACAACAAGACAAATGCAACAGCACCTAGTCTAGTAAATGTTGTCCCTTTAACAATGCTAAAATAAATCATAATCTGATACTTGATCTTAAAGTAAACAGAGAAAATGAAGCAATTGCAATATCCAAATAAATCACAGGACCAAGAAAGTACCTGAAACTAAATAATTTTCCATAAATAAGATACAACTATCGAAAGGAAAATAAATACTATTTTGCTATAGAAACAATAGCATAATTAGTAGAGATAGCCTCAATAAATTGGAGAACCCTCCAAATTGAATTTAACTGCTGGCAAAGAATATAGTTTAAAACCTTTGAAGAAGGAATAAAAGAAAATTATCAGCCTATTCCATTCCCTAGTATAGGGAATTGGAAAGAAAACCTCTGAAAACACAGAAGAAATAAATAGGCAGAAATAATGTCAGCTAGTCTTAAAGAACTAGTTACCTTAATATCCAAAATAATCAACACCTTTTCAACAAAGAACAAATGTACTTTAATAATAGAAAAATAATAAAAAAGTAGATTTGTTAGTGTCAATATCTGATGAAGAGAATTTCTGAAAGAGAAAAAAACATCATCAGAGAAGGATAAATCAGTATGTTGTTGGTCATTTGAAACTTCAATAATTAAAAAAGAAGTGAAAAAGACCTAAAAAATGTATTAGAAGGCACGAAGTCAGACAAAGCCTTTAACATAGAATCAGAAAAATATTTCTTATAAGTCTTCTAAATATTTCTTGTAAGAAAAGAAAATAAAGCATAAATACTAATGGAATCCGCATGTAAAAGTATAACATAATAACTTATTACAAACCATAGCTAAAGATAAACATTTATAACATTTAAAATAAATGAACTTAGCTTTGGTAGAACTGAAACTCAGTTAAGCGTTTTTCCAGAAGTGGCTTCTGATTCAGAGTCCATCTGAGACATCTTGCAATATGTAATAGAAAAAACAACATATAAAGCAAAATTGATCAAATTCCTTAAATGACAGTTTCAGGAATGGGAAAAAAATGCCAATGAACAAGCTTCTAGCAACCAGAAGCAATAAATAATGAGACTTAAATATTGTGGAGACAACAATGACGCTCAAATTTTTTAGCGCCAAAAAAGCCGCCCACATTATTTGGCGCCTAAATGCTTTTGGCGCCAAGAATGGCGCCACATCCGGTAACGCCGACATTTTTTTGCGCAAAAACGTCAAAAAATGACGCAACTTCCGGTGACACGTATGACGGCGGAAATGACAAGAAAATTTTTGCGCCAAGAAAGTCAGCGCCAAGAATGATGCAATAAAATGAAGCATTTTCAGCCCCCGCGAGCCTAACAGCCCACAGGAAAAAAAGTCAAATTTTAAGGTAAGAAAAAATTGAATTATTCATATGCATTATCCCAAATATGAAACTGACTGTCTGAAAATAAGGAACGTTGAACATCCTGAATCAAGGCAAATAAATGTTTGAATACATATATTTAGAACTTTATAAAAAAAGTGCCCAACCATAGCTTAGAGTGTCACAGAAAATAAGACTTACTTACCCCAGGACACTCATCTACATGTAGTAGAAAGACAAACCAGTACTGAAACAAGAATCAGTAGAGGTAATGGTATATATAAGAGTATATCGTCGATCTGAAAAGGGAGGTAAGAGATGAATCTCTACGACCGATAACAGAGAACCTATGAAATAGACCCCGTAGAAGGAGATCATTGAATTCAAACAGGCAATACTCTCTTCACATCCCTCTGACATTCACTGCACGCTGAGAGGAAAACCGGGCTCTAACCTGCTGTGGAGCGCATATCAACGTAGAATCTAGCACAAACTTACTTCACAACCTCCACAGGAGGCAAAGTTTGTAAAACTGATTTGTGGGTGTGGTGAGGGGTGTATTTATAGGCATTTTGAGGTTTGGGAAACTTTGCCCCTCCTGGTAGGAATGTATATCCCATACGTCACTAGCTCATGGACTCTTGCTAATTACATGAAAGAAAGAGAGGTGCTCAACCTTGGAACGAACAATAGCATAATAGCTTGTTCTTTTATGCTTACCTGATAATTTCATTTCCATCTGTGGGAGGAGAGTTTACGGCTTCATCATAACTTATGGGAATTAAGAACTTGGCCACCAGAAGGAGGCAAAGATAACCCAGCCAAAGGCTTAAATACCTCCCCCACTCCCCTAATCCCCCAGTCATTCTGTCAAGGGAACAAGGAACAGTAGGAGAAATATCAGGTATAAATGGTGCCAGAAGAACAAAAATAAATTTAGGTCTGCCCACAGGAGAAACAGGCGGGAGCCGTGGACTCTCCTCCCACAGATGGAAATTAAATTATCAGGTAAGCATAATTTATGTTTTCCATCTTAATGGGAGGAGAGTCCACGGCTTCATTCATTACTTGTGGGAAACAAATACCAATACTCTAAAGGACACTAAATGAAAAAAAAACGGGAAGGCAAAAGGAGGCGGACCCTAATCTGAGGGCACCACAGCCTGCAAAATATTTCTCCAAAAAGCTGCTTCCGCTGAAGCAAAGACATAAAATTTGTAAAATTTAGCAAAAGTATGTAAGGCGGACCAAGTAGCCGCCGTACAAATCTGCTCCATAGAGGCCTCATCCTTAAAGGCCCATTAAGAAGCCACAGCCCTAGTTGAGTGAGCCATAATCCTCTAAAGGGGGCTTATGTCCCGCTGTCTCATAGGCCAAGCGAATAATGCTCCTCAACCAAAAGGAAAGGGAAGTGACAGAGGCCCTCTGCCCCTTGCGCTTCCCGGAATACACCACAAATAACGACAAAGTCTGACTGAATTGCTTCGTGGCCTGAAGATAGAACTCCAAGGCTCGAACCACATCCAAATTATGAAGTAACCTTTCCTTTGAAGAAGAAGGGTTAGGACACGAGGAAGGAACTACTATCTCCTGATTGATGATACGATTCGACACAGCCTTTGGAAGAAATCCTTATCGGCGTGAAAAACCAGGTAAGGAGGCTCACATTGCAAGGCCACCAACTAAGAGACTCTGCGTGCCAAAGTAATAGCCAATAGGAATAGAACCTTCCAGGAAAGAATTTTAATGTCAAGCGAATGCATAGGTTCAAACGGAGCCCTCTGCAAAATCTTAAGTACCAAGTTTAAGCTCCAGAGGGGAGCGGAATTTCTAAAGACAGGCCTGATCCTAGACAGATCCTGAACTGAATATCAGGAAGCTCTGCAAGCTTCTTGTGCAACAGTACAGATAAAGCAGAAATCTGTCCCTTTAAGGAACTGGCGGCAAGTCCCTTCTCCAACCCATCCTGGAGGAAGGACAGGATCCTGGATACCCGAACCTTATGTCAGGGATATCCACGTTCCTCGCACCAGGATAAGTAGGTCCTCAACTTCTTATGATAGATGCGCCGAGTGACCGGTTTCCTAGCTTGAGAGTATCAATCACTCTCTCAGAAAAACCTCTCTTGGCTAGGACTAAGCATTCAATCTCCATGCAGTCAGTCTCAGAGAATCAAGATTTTGATGTAGAAAGGACCCTGAACCAGCAGATCTCTGCAACAAGGTAACCTCCATGGAGGAGACAATGAAATCCCCACCAGATCCATAAACCACATCCTCCAAGGCCACGATGGAGCAATTAGAATAGCTCAAGCTTGTTCCGGCTTGATGCGGGTCACTACATGAGGTAGAAGTGGCAACGGTGGAAATATGTAGACTAGGATGAATTACCAAGCCACCGCTTAGGCATCTATCAGCTCTGCCTGGGGACCCCTGGACCTCGACCCGTATCTGGGTAGCTTGAAGATGAGCCTGGACGCCATGAGATCCCTTATCTGATGCAGATCTCCGCAAACAGGATAGAGAGACCATTCCCCTGGATGAAACGATTGTCTGCTGAGAAAATCTGCCTCCCTGTTGTCCAGAACCAGAATGTGGATCGCTGATAGCGAACAGTTGTGGGTCTCCGCCCACTCCAGCATTCGAGATACTTCCCTCATCGCTAGGGAGCTTCTCATTCCCCCCCCTGACAGTTGATGTAAGCCACGAGGTTTGTTGTCCAACTGGAATCTGATGAATCGGGACGACCCCAGAAGGGGCCAAGCCCTCAGAGCATTGAAGGTCGCTCAAAGTTACAGAATATTGATCGGGAAAAGCAACTCCTCTAGAGTCCACCCGCCCTGCACCTTCCTGGCACCCCAAACAGCTCCCCATCCTGATAGACTTGTGTCCGTGGTCACAATCTACCAGGATGGTTTCAAGAAGGATGTCCCCTGGGACAGTAGGTCCGGACAGGTCCACCAAGAGAGGGATTCCCTCATTTGTTTGTCCAGAGAGATCTGTTGGAATAGATCTGAGTGATCGTTGTTCTATTGACTCAACATGCACAACTAAAGAGGTCTGAGATGGAACTTGGCGTATGGAATGACATCTATGCTGGATAGCATGAGCCCATTCACCTACATACACCGGGCCACAGATGGCCTTGAGGTCTGAAGGGCAAGACAGCTGGACGCAATCTTGCAACATCTCTGATCCGTCAGGAATATCTTCATAGATACGTAATCTATTATCGTGTCCAGGAATTCCACTCTGTTTCTGGGAACCAGGGAACTCTTTTCTATGTTTATCTTCCATCCAGGGGATCGAAAGAAAAGCAGACCCCTCGAATGGTCCTCTGCGAGACTGTAGGAGAGAGCCTGGACCAGGATGTCATCCAGATAAGGTGCCACTGCAATACCTCTGGCTCTCACCACCACGAGCAGTGCTCCCAGAACCTTCATAAAGACTCTTGGGGCAGTCGCCAGGCCGAACGGTAGGGCCACAAAATGGAAGTGTTGGTCCAGAAATGCAAATCTTAGGAACCTGAAGTGATCCTTGTGTATTGGCACGTGAAGGTAAGCATCCTTCAAATCTATTGTAGTCATGAACTGTCCCTCTTGAACAAGGGGCAGGATAGACCTAATCGTTTCCATCTTGAACGACGGGACCGTCAGAAACTTGTTTAGGCACTTTAGGTCCAGAATCGGACGAAACATGCCCTCCCCCGTTTGTAACTGCTCAGCAAAATCTGGTGGCCAAAGGATTAGTAGTTCCCTGGGAGCTGCATGTGTAATCGGAGATGAATGTAGGGAACGCACCTCACGGGACAGAGAACCCTAAAGGTGGACGGCACAGTTGTAATAAATATCTTATTCATTTTAGACATTGCAATTTTATCAAAGCATGTGGAACATAGTTGAGCAGGCGGATCAACCGGAACCTCATCACAATAAACACAGGTATAAGATTTGGTTAAAGAGGGAGTACCCTCTAACATATCAGAGTCCTCCATAGCTTGCGCTTTTGTTATGGACTAGATAGAAATTAAATGAACCTTTATACCCCAATGGCCAGGGGAACTCACCACCTCCTATGACCAGGACCACAGAGAAAACACTTTGTCTCCTGCAACCGCCGGTCAAGAAAGAGGAAGTTAAAGAGGCCACACCTGGTCACATGGAGTGCCATGCAAGACCGCCCCTGCACTAAAGAGAAAACGTGCCAAAAAAGGCTGCGTTGAAATCTCTCTAAGGATCTAAGGAACCTGACTGTTCACACATTGACAGAGCCTCATCTCACACGTCGCAACATTAAACACATTAAAGAAAATTATGCATACCCCCCCTGTTCACTAACCCCCTTTCCGAGGAAATTAACCCTTGATTCTATACAGATAAAAGGAGACACACTGTGACCCTGTCTTCTTGCGTTATCAAATGTGTATAAATAAAACGATCTTACCAGAATCTATGCCGTGGAACAGGAACACAGCCTTTCAAGTGTGACAGGGTAGTAGCATCGCTCCTGACATGGACTTGAGTGCAGAAAGCAGGCAATGATTGCTTATGGAGCTGTTAATATGAGCCGGGATGGTTTAGCAGAGAACCTGCATCTCCGGACTCTAACTTTCACCCATGCTCTCACTGAGAGGCTGACAGGACTACTTAAAACTTCAGTCCCATTACGAAGAGTACTACCCTCCATAAGAGACTCTCTGAATCTTCCGACATTTCTCTGCCAACCTCCTGTGACGAAAGGCAAAGAATGACTGGGGGATGAGGGGAGTGGGGGAGGTATGTAAACCATTGACTGGGGTGTGTCTGCCTCCTCCTGGTGGCCAGGTTCTTAATTCCCACAAGTAATGAATGAAGCCGTGGACTTTCCTCCTATTAAGATGGAAATAGCTTCCTGGTACACTGAGTACCAGAAAACAAAATTTATGCTTACCTGATAAATTTCTCTCTTGTGATGTGAATCCAAGGGTTACTCATGGAGTAAGATTAGGATTCCTAGGATTTTGTCTTTTCTCCAAGAAGGATTGGAGAAATATCAGCTAGTTCCTTAAAAGGACAGATATCTGCTTTGTCTATTCTTATACACAAGCGTTTGGCAGATGTTCCAGATGTTCAGGCGTTTAGTCAGGCTTTAGTTAGAATCAAGCCTGTGTTTAAACATGTTGCTCTGCCATGGAGTTTAAATTTAGTTCTTAAAGTTCTTCAAGGGGTTCCGTTTGAACCTATGCATTTCATAGATATTAAGCTTCTATCTTGGAAAGTTCTCTTTTTAGTTGCTATCTCTTCGGCTCGAAGAGTTTCTGAATTATCTGCTTACACTGTGACTCACCTTATCTTGTTTTCCATGCGGATAAGGTGGTTTTGCGTACCAAACCTGGATTCCTTCCTAAGGTTGTTTCTAATAGGAATATCAATCAGGAAATTGCTGTTCCTTCTCTGTGTCCTAATCCTTCTTCCAAGGAACATCTGTTGCACAACCTAGATGTGGTTTGTGCTTTAAAGTTCTACTTACAAGCAACTAAAGTTTTTCTTCAAACATCTTCATTGTTTGTTGTCTACTCTGGAAAGCGGAGAGGTCAAAAGGCTACAGCAACCTCTCTTTCTTTTTGGCTGAAAATCATCATCCGTTTGGCTTATGAGACTGCTGGCCAGCAGCCTCCTGAAAGGATTATTGCTCACTCTACTAGAGCAGTGGCTTCCACATGGGCTTTTAAAAATGAGGATTCTGTTGAACAGATTTGTAAGGCGGCGACTTGGTCTTCGCTTCATACTTTTTCCAAATTTTACAAATATTATACTTTTGCTTCTTCGGAGGCTATGTTTGGGAGAAAGGTTCTACAAGCAGTGGTGCCTTCCGTTTCGTACCTGTCTTGTCCCTCCCTTTATCCGTGTCCTAAAGCTTTGGTATTGGTACCATACAAGTATTGGATGAATCCGTGGATTCGATACATCTTGCAAGAGAAAACAAAATTTATGCTTACCTGATAAATTTCTCTCTCTTGCGATGTATCAAGTCCACGGCCCACCCTGTCTATTTAAGACAGGTATTATATTTTATTAAAAAAACTTCAGTCACCTCTGCACCCTATAGTTTCTTCCTAACCTTCGGTCGAATGACTGGGGGGTGGAGTTAGGGGAGGAGCTATATAGACAGCTCTGCTGTGGGTGCTCTCTTTGCCACTTCCTGTTGGGAAGGAGAATATCCCACAAGTATTGGATGAATCCGTGGACTCGATACATCTTGCAAGGGAAATAACCGTTTTTTCTAGTGTTGCACCGATAAAAAATTTTTAAGACCGAGTACAAGTACCAATATCAATTACCGATACTTTATTTCATGTCATGACAGTTTACCAAGCACAATACAGACTAATGATTTAAGATTGAACTGTATCTCAAAAGACATTTTGAAATAATAAAACAGTTTTATGTGCTTGTTATCACAAAGTTCACAGAACATGTTTATAAATAAAAATATTACAATAACATATATTATTAATAACAATAATAAATAACAGCTGCAGCAGCTGGGGCTGGAAAGCTACAATTTAAAGGGGTGATTACTGGATGCAATTGGGTTGAAGGGTGCCTATATAACTCATCATTCGGACATTTGTACTTAATACAAAGTAATATAATTTAATCCTGAAAATAATATTGGGGAAGGAGTATCCCAGTAATCCCCTTTGAGAAAAATGGGGCATTTGCATTCTACTGACTCAACAGAAAATAGGGCTGGTCTTCATATTTTTCTAAGGCTGCTTTTTATTCCCAGTCCAGCCCTGGCTAAGGATGTTCCTCAGAGTACAGTATGCTTTGAATATAATTGTGCAAGATGAGAACTAGCAGTATAACAGGCAATCTAGCAATTAGAATAATTTTTCAAAAGTTAGTGGCAAGTTCTTATTAAGGAACAGAAGCATCTCTGCATGTTCAACTATAAGTCTGTTTCTGCTATCAGTAAGGACGTTTGACGCTAAGCTGAACAATTTTTCACTTTTCACACTACTGCATGGGTCAGAAAGATATTTTTGGGCCATTAAATCTCAGTTTATTAACTGCCCAGTACTTCAGGGGTTTGTCTGAATGAGGTACAGTGATCTCTCCCAGGTAGGCTTCCAGCTGTAAAGTAGCAGCTTTTGGAGCACTGCTCTGACGTACAATAATACAAATAACAGCAATTTGTATTGGCAGAACCGAAGTGAACTATTTTTAGTTAAGTCTCCACTCCAGCTTAAAATTAAATGGGAACATGCAGTTTGAAAAACGCCACAAGATGGCGTATGGGTAGGAATTGGAGGTATCTGTTTAAGTATCGGTGCATTTGCATGAGTACAAGTACTGCAAATACTTGGTATCGGCACCGATACCGATACTAGTATAGGTATCGGTGCAATCCTAGTTTTTTCAAACCAGACAGTTTAAAATGTTGCATCATTTTATTTTGAAGCAAAGGGGAAATGAATAAGCTGCTGAAATAGAAAATTCAGCCTTACTTTCAGTTTAAACTTGAATTGTTTTGTCAAGTAAATATGTGTCAGAAAAAAAGCCTAATAAAAACCATTTTACCCTTTCTTTTTAAAAGAGTTTAAATGTTAGTCTCACACATGCTACAGTGTCTGCTTCATGCCCCAGTGTAACCCATACAACAGGATTATCTAGTGTCTTTTAATTTGTTAAGTGCATGGTCTCCTCAACTGGAAGAAAAAGAACTTACCTGATCCGCTGTCCGGCATGTAGACAGTTACAAGGTATGAGAAGACACAGTTCTTCACAGAGACCTTTGAAAAAGAAAGAACAGAGTAGCCAACTCTGGCTTTCTAAACGAGGGCAGCAATTGTTAGGAACTTGTAAAGAGGTACTTACTACGTTTTCCTAACTGCTTTAAAGCCACCACTACCCGACTGCAAGGAATGACGTGGCATCAAAACTTGCTTGTAGATTAAATCAAAAATTTTCTTCAGACACCTAAACTTCACCTCCTCTGCATAGAGGAGGTGAAGTTTAGGTGTCTGAAGAAAATTTTTGAAGGCAAAGAGAATGACAGGGGGTTGTGGGTAAGCTAATGATACTTTGCAGTTTAATTGTGGTGCTCTTTGCCTCCTCCTGCTGGCCAGGAGTGATATTCCCAACAGTAATTACTCAAGCCATGGACTCACCATATCTTAGGAAAGAAAAAACGTTGCCGATAGCCAAAATAGCCAGCACATTAAATTCCACACTGCATTTAATTTTTGCTACCCTGAAAATGCATGTAAGAATGGTTGCACTCTAAATGTGGAGCCCACAGTAACACAATTACAAATGACTAGAAGAATGTTCTGCAACTGGTGCAAAAATGTACCAGCTGTATGACAGATATCATGGAGTCGATAATAGTCATCAAGTAGCCATCAAGTATGCATCAATAACCATATACAATTATAATGGTCGGCAAATATTTAACACAGACAGCATAACATGTGAAGACTGACTACCAAGTCAGCTAATATACAGTTGTGTTCATAAGTTTACATACCCTGGCAGAATTGATGATTTCTTTGCCATTTTTCAGAGAATCTGAATGATAACACAAAAACTTTTCTTTCATTCATGGTTAGCGTTTGGCTGAAGCCATTTATTATCAATCAACTGTGTTAACTCTTTTTAAATCAGAATGACAACAGAAACTACCCAAATGACCCTGATCAAAAGTTTACATACCCTGGAGATTTTAGCCCGATAACATGAACACAAGTTGACACAAAGGGGTTTGAATGGCTATTAGAGGTAACCATCCTCATTTGTGATCTGTTTGCTTGTAATTAGTGTTTGTGTATAAAAAGTCAATGAGTTACTGGACTCCTGACAGACCGCAAAAGAATTGTCAAAGGATCTGCGGGAAAAGGTAGTTGAACTGTATAAAACAAGAAAGGGATATATAAAGATATCCAAGGAATAGTGAATGCCAATCAGCACTGTTCAAACTCTAATCAAGAAGTGGAAAAACATAATTTATGCTTACCTGATAAATTTATTTCTCTTGTAGTGTATCCAGTCCACGGATCATTCATTACTTGTGGGATATTCTCCTTCCCAACAGGAAGTTGCAAGAGGATCACCCACAGCAGAGCTGCTATATAGCTCCTCCCCTCACTGCCATATCCAGTCATTCGACCGAAACAAGACGAGAAAGGAGAAACCATAGGGTTCAGTGGTGACTGTAGTTTAATTAAAATTTAGACCTGCCTTAAAAGGACAGGGCGGGCCGTGGACTGGATACACTACAAGAGAAATAAATTTATCAGGTAAGCATAAATTATGTTTTCTCTTGTTAAGTGTATCCAGTCCACGGATCATCCATTACTTGTGGGATACCAATACCAAAGCTAAAGTACACGGATGATGGGAGGGTCAAGGCAGGAACTTAAACGGAAGGAACCACTGCCTGTAGAACCTTTCTCCCAAAAACAGCCTCCGAAGAAGCAAAAGTGTCAAATTTGTAAAATTTTGAAAAGGTGTGAAGCGAAGACCAAGTCGCAGCCTTGCAAATCTGTTCAACAGAGGCCTCATTTTTAAAGGCCCAGGTGGAAGCCACAGCTCTAGTAGAATGAGCTGTAATCCTTTCAGGGGGCTGCTGTCCAGCAGTCTCTTAGGCTAAGCGTATTATGCTACGAAGCCAAAAGGAGAGAGAGGTTGTCAAAGCTTTTTGACCTCTCCTCTGTCCAGAGTAAACGACAAACAGGGAAGATGTTTGACGAAAATCTTTAGTAGCCTGTAAGTAAAACTTCAAGGCACGGACTACGTCCAGATTATGCAAAAGACATTCCTTCTTTGAAGAAGGATTAGGACACAATGATGGAACAACAATCTCTTGATTGATATTCCTGTTAGAAACCACCTTAGGTAAAAACCCAGGTTTGGTACGCAGAACTACCTTGTCTGAATGAAAAATCAGATAAGGAGAATCGCAATGTAAGGCAGATAACTCAGAGACTCTTCGAGCCGAGGAAATAGCCATCAAAAACAGAACTTTCCAAGATAAAAGTTTAATATCAATGGAATGAAGGGGTTCAAACGGAACTCCCTGAAGAACTTTAAGAACCAAGTTTAAGCTCCACGGGGGAGCAACAGTTTTAAACACAGGCTTAATTCTAACCAAAGCCTGACAAAATGCCTGGACGTCTGGAACTTCTGCCAGACGCTTGTGCAAAAGAATAGACAGAGCAGAGATCTGTCCTTTTAAAGAACTAGCTGATAAGCCTTTGTCCAAACCCTCTTGGAGAAAGGACAATATCCTAGGAATCCTAACCTTACTCCATGAGTAACTCTTGGATTCACACCAATAAAGATATTTACGCCATATCTTATGGTAGATTTTCCTGGTGACAGGCTTCCAAGCCTGTATTAAGGTATCAATGACTGACTCGGAGAAGCCACGCCTTAATAGAATCAAGCGTTCAATCTCCATGCAGTCAGTCTCAGAGAAATTAGATTTGGATGATTGAAAGGACCTTGTATTAGAAGGTCCTGCCTCAGAGGCAGAGTCCATGGTGGAAGAGATGACATGTCCACTAGGTCTGCATACCAGGTCCTGCGTGGCCACGCAGGCGCTATCAGAATCACCGATGCTCTCTCCTGTTTGATTTTGGCAATCAGTCGAAGGAGCAGAGGAAACGGTGGAAACACATAGGCCAGGTTGAAGAACCAAGGAGCTGCTAGAGCATCTATCAGCGTTGCTCCCGGGTCCCTGGACCTGGATCCGTAACAAGGAAGCTTGGTGTTCTGGAGAGACGCCATGAGATCCAGATCTGGTTTGCCCCAACGATGGACCAGTTGAGCAAACACCTCCGGATGGAGTTCCCACTCCCCCGGATGAAAAGTCTGACGACTTAGAAAATCCGCCTCTCAGTTCTCTACGCCTGGGATGTGGATTGCTGACAGCTGGCAAGAATGAGACTCTGCCCAGCGAATTATCTTTGAGACTTCTAACATCGCTAGGGAACTCCTGGTTCCCCCTTGATGGTTGATGTAAGCCACAGTCGTGATGTTGTCCGACTGAAATCTGATGAACCTCAGTGTTGCTAACTGAGGCCAAGCTAGAAGAGCATTGAATATTGCTCTTAACTCCAGAATATTTATTGGGAGGAGTTTCTCCTCCTGAGTCCACGATCCCTGAGCCTTCAGGGAGTTCCAGACTGCGCCCCAACCTAGAAGGCTGGCATCTGTTGTTACAATCGTCCAATCTGGCCTGCGAAAGGTCATACCCTTGGACAGATGGACCCGAGAAAGCCACCAGAGAAGAGAATCTCTGGTCTCTTGATCCAGATTTAGTAGAGGGGACAAATCTGAGTAATCCCCATTCCACTGACTTAGCATGCATAATTGCACCGGTCTGAGATGCAGGCGCGCAAATGCCACTATGTCCATTGCCGCTACCATTAAGCCGATTACTTCCATCCACTGAGCCATTGACGGGCGTAGAATGGAATGAAGGACACGGCAAGCATTTAGAAGTTTTGATAACCTGGACTCCGTCAGGTAAATTTTCATCTCTACAGAATCTATAAGAGTCCCTAGGAAGGAGACTCTTGTGAGTGGTGATAGAAAACTCTTTTCCACGTTCCCTTTCCACCCATGCGACCTCAGAAATGCCAGAACTATCTCTGTATGAGGCTTGGCAATTTGAAAGCTTGACGCCTGTATCAGGATGTCGTCTAGATACGGAGCCACCGCTATGCCTCGCGGTCTTAGAACCGCCAGAAGTGAGCCCAGAACCTTTGTAAAAATTCTCGGGGCAGTGGCCAACCCGAAGGGAAGAGCTATAAATTGGTAATGCCTGTCTAGAAAGGCAAACCTTAGGAACCGATGATGATCTTTGTGAATCGGTATGTGAAGGTAGGCATCCTTTAAGTCCACTGTGGTCATGTATTGACCCTCTTGGATCATGGGTAGGATGGTCTGAATAGTTTCCATTTTGAATGATGGAATTTGTTTAAGATCTTTAGATCCAAGATTGGTCTGAAGGTTCCCTCTTTCTTGGGAACCACAAACAGATTTGAATAAAATCCCTGTCATTGTTCCGTCCGCGGAACTGGATGGGTTACTAGAAGGTCTTGCACAGAGCTTAGGAATGCCTCTTTCTTTATCTGGTTTGCTGATAACCTTGAAAGATGAAATCTCCTTTGTGGAGGAGAAGCTTTGAAGTCCAGAAGATATCCCTGAGATATGATCTCCAACGCCCAGGGATCCTGAACATCTCTTGCCCACGTCTGGGTGAAGAGAGAAAGTCTGCCCCCCACTAGATCCGTTTCCGGATAGGGGGCTGTTCCTTCATGCTGTCTTGGGGGCAGCAGCAGGCTTTCTGGCCTGCTTGCCCTTGTTCCAGGACTGGTTAGGTTTCTGGAATGAGCAACAGTTCCCTCTTGATTTGAAGCGGAGGAAGTTGATGCTGCTCCTGCCTTGAAATTTCGAAAGGCACGAAAATTAGACTGTTTGGCCTTTGATTTGGCCCTGTCCTGAGGAAGGGTATGACCCTTGCCTCCAGTAAGGTCAGCAATAATTTCCTTCAAGCCAGGCACGAATAAGGTCTGCCCCTTGAAAGGAATGTTGAGTAATTTAGACTTTGAAGTCACGTCAGCTGACCATGATTTAAGCCATAGAGCCCTACGCGCCTGGATGGCGAATCCGGAATTCTTAGCCGTTAGTTTAGTCAAATGATCAATGGCATCAGAAACAAATGAGTTAGCTAGCTTAAGCGTTCTAAGCTTGTCAATAATTTCATTCAATGGAGCTGTCTGGATGGCCTCTTCCAGGGCCTCAAACCAGAATGCCGCCGCAGCAGTGACAAGCGCAATGCATGCAAGGGGCTGTAAAACATAATTTATGTAAGAACTTACCTGATAAATTCATTTGTTTCATATTAGCAAGAGTCCATGAGCTAGTGACGTATGGGGATATACATTCCTACCAGGAGGGGCAAAGTTTCCCAAACCTCAAAATGCCTATAAATACACCCCTCACCACACCCACAATTCAGTTTAACGAATAGCCAAGAAGTGGGGTGATAAGAAAAAAGTGCGAAAGCATATAAAATAAGGAATTGGAATAATTGTGCTTTATACAAAAAAATCATAACCACCACAAAAAAGGGCGGGCCTCATGGACTCTTGCTAATATGAAAGAAATGAATTTATCAGGTAAGTTCTTACATAAATTATGTTTTCTTTCATGTAATTAGCAAGAGTCCATGAGCTAGTGACGTATGGGATAATGATTACCCAAGATGTGGATCTTTCCACGCAAGAGTCACTAGAGAGGGAGGGATAAAAATAAAGACAGCCAATTCCTGCTGAAAAAAATCCACACCCAAAATAAAGTTTAATGAAAAACATAAGCAGAAGATTCAAACTGAAACCGCTGCCTGAAGTACTTTTCTACCAAAAACTGCTTCAGAAGAAGAAAATACATCAAAATGGTAGAATTTAGTAAAAGTATGCAAAGAGGACCAAGTTGCTGCTTTGCAAATCTGATCAATCGAAGCTTCATTCCTAAACGCCCAGGAAGTAGAAACTGACCTAGTAGAATGAGCTGTAATCCTTTGAGGCGGAGTTTTACCCGACTCAACATAGGCAAGATGAATTAAAGATTTCAACAAAGATGCCAAAGAAATGGCAGAAGCTTTCTGGCCTTTTCTAGAACCGGAAAAGATAACAAATAAACTAGAAGTCTTTCGGAAAGACTTAGTAGCTTCAACATAGTATTTCAAAGCTCTAACAACATCCAAAGAATGCAATGATTTCTCCTTAGAATTCTTAGGATTAGGACATAATGAAGGAACCACAATTTCTCTACTAATGTTGTTGGAATTCACAACTTTAGGTAAAAATTCAAAAGAAGTTCGCAAAACCGCCTTATCCTGATGAAAAATCAGAAAAGGAGACTCACAAGAAAGAGCAGATAATTCAGACACTCTTCTGGCAGAAGAGATCGCCAAAAGGAACAAAACTTTCCAAGAAAGTAATTTAATGTCCAAAGAATGCATAGGTTCAAACGGAGGAGCTTGAAGAGCCCCCAGAACCAAAATCAAACTCCAAGGAGGAGAAATTGACTTAATGACAGGTTTTATACGAACCAAAGCTTGTACAAAACAATGAATATCAGGAAGATTAGCAATCTTTCTGTGAAAAAGAACAGAAAGAGCAGAGATTTGTCCTTTCAAAGAACTTGCGGATAAACCTTTATCTAAACCATCCTGAAGAAACTGTAAAATTCTCGGAATTCTAAAAGAATGCCAAGAAAAATGATGAGAAAGACACCAAGAAATATAAGTCTTCCAGACTCTATAATATATCTCTCTGGATACAGATTTACGAGCCTGTAACATAGTATTAATCACAGAGTCAGAGAAACCTCTTTGACCAAGAATCAAGCGTTCAATCTCCATACCTTTAAATTTAAGGATTTGAGATCCTGATGGAAAAAAGGACCTTGCGACAGAAGGTCTGGTCGTAGCGGAAGAGTCCACGGATGGCAAGAGGCCATCCGGACAAGATCCGCATACCAAAACCTGTGAGGCCATGCCGGAGCTACCAGCAGAACAAACGAGCATTCCTTCAGAATCTTGGAGATTACTCTTGGAAGAAGAACTAGAGGCGGAAAGATATAGGCAGGATGATACTTCCAAGGAAGTGATAATGCATCCACTGCTTCCGCCTGAGGATCCCTGGATTTGGACAGATACCTGGGAAGTTTCTTGTTTAGATGAGACGCCATCAGATCTATTTCTGGAAGCTCCCACATTTGAACAATCTGAAGAAATACCTCTGGGTGAAGAGACCATTCGCCCGGATGCAACGTTTGGCGACTGAGATAATCCGCTTCCCAATTGTCTATACCTGGGATATGAACCGCAGAGATTAGACAGGAGCTGGATTCCGCCCAAACCAAAATTTGAGATACTTCTTTCATAGCCAGAGGACTGCGAGTCCCTCCTTGATGATTGATGTATGCCACAGTTGTGACATTGTCTGTCTGAAAACAAATGAACGATTCTCTCTTTAGAAGAGGCCAAGACTGAAGAGCTCTGAAAAAATATTGATCGGTAATCTCACCTCCTGAGATTCCCGAACTCCTTGTGCCGTCAGAGATCCCCACACAGCTCCCCAACCTGTGAGACTTGCATCTGTTGAAATTACAGTCCAGGTCGGAAGCACAAAAGAAGTCCCCTGAATTAAACGATGGTGATCTGTCCACCACGTTAGAGAGTGTCGTACAATCGGTTTTAAAGATATTAATTGAGATATCTTTGTGTAATCCTTGCACCATTGATTCAGCATACAGAGCTGAAGAGGTCGCATGTGAAAACGAGCAAAGGGGATCGCGTCCGATGCAGCAGTCATAAGACCTAGAATTTCCATGCATAAGGCTACCGAAGGGAATGATTGTGACTGAAGGTTTCGACAAGCTGAAATCAATTTTAGACGTCTCTTGTCTGTTAAAGACAGAGTCATGAACACTGAATCTATCTGGAAACCCAGAAATGTTACCCTTGTCTGAGGAATCAATGAACTTTTTGGTGAATTGATCCTCCAACCACGATCTTGAAGAAACAACACAAGTCGATTCGTATGAGATTCTGCTAAATGTAAAGACTGAGCAAGTACCAAGATATCGTCCAAATAAGGAAATACCACAATACCCTGTTCTCTGATTACAGACAGAAGGGCACCGAGAACCTTTGTAAAAATTCTTGGAGCTGTAGCTAGGCCAAACGGCAGAGCCACAAACTGGTAATGCTTGTCCAGAAAAGAGAATCTCAGGAACTGATAATGATCTGGATGAATCGGAATATGCAGATATGCATCCTGTAAATCTATTGTGGACATATAATGCCCTTGCTGAACAAAAGGCAAGATAGTCCTTACAGTTACCATTTTGAACGTTGGTATCCTTACATAACGATTCAATATTTTTAGATCCAGAACTGGTCTGAAGGAATTCTCCTTCTTTGGTACAATGAAGAGATTTGAATAAAACCCCATCCCCTGTTCCAGAACTGGAACTGGCATAATTACTCCAGCCAACTCTAGATCTGAAACACAATTCAGAAATGCTTGAGCTTTCACTGGATTTACTGGGACACGGGAAAGAAAAAACATAATTTATGTAAGAACTTACCTGATAAATTCATTTCTTTCATATTAGCAAGAGTCCATGAGCTAGTGACGTATGGGATATACATTCCTACCAGGAGGGGCAAAGTTTCCCAAACCTTAAAATGCCTATAAATACACCCCTCACCACACCCACAATTCAGTTTAACGAATAGCCAAGAAGTGGGGTGATAAGAAAAAAGTGCGAAAGCATATAAAATAAGGAATTGGAATAATTGTGCTTTATACAAAAAAATCATAACCACCACAAAAAAAGGGCGGGCCTCATGGACTCTTGCTAATATGAAAGAAATGAATTTATCAGGTAAGTTCTTACATAAATTATGTTTTCTTTCATGTAATTAGCAAGAGTCCATGAGCTAGTGACGTATGGGATAATGACTACCCAAGATGTGGATCTTTCCACACAAGAGTCACTAGAGAGGGAGGGATAAAATAAAGACAGCCAATTCCTGCTGAAAATAATCCACACCCAAAATAAAGTTTAATGAAAAAACATAAGCAGAAGATTCAAACTGAAAACGCTGCCTGAAGTACTTTTCTACCAAAAACTGCTTCAGAAGAAGAAAATACAACAAAATGGTAGAATTTGGTAAAAGTATGCAAAGAGGACCAAGTTGCCGCTTTGCAAATCTGATCAACCGAAGCTTCATTCCTAAACGCCCAGGAAGTAGAAACTGACCTAGTAGAATGAGCTGTAATCCTATGAGGCGGAGTCTTACCCGACTCAACATAGGCAAGATGAATTAAAGATTTCAACCAAGATGCCAAAGAAATGGCAGAAGTTTTCTGGCCTTTCTAAAACCGGAAAAGATAACAAATAAACTTGAAGTCTTTCGGAAAGACTTAGTAGCTTCAACATAATATTTCAAAGCTCTAATAACATCCAAAGAATGCAACGATTTCTCCTTAGAATTCTTAGGATTAAGACATAATGAAGGAACCACAATGTCTCTACTAATGTTGTTGGAATTCACAACTTAGGTAAAAATTCAAAAGAAGTTCGCAACACCGCCTTATCCTGATGAAAAATCAGAAAAGGAGACTCACAAGAAAGAGCAGATAATTCAGAAACTCTTCTGGCAGAAGAGATGGCCAAAGGGAACAAAACTTTCCAAGAAAGTAATTTAATATCCAATGAATGCATAGGTTCAAATGGAGGAGCTTGAAGAGCCCCCAGAACCAAATTCAAACTCCAAGGAGGAGAAATTGACTTAATGACAGGCTTTATACGAACCAAAGCTTGTACAAAACAATGAATATCAGGAAGAATAGCAATCTGTCTGTGAAAAAGAACAAAAAGAGCAGAGATTTGACCTTTCAAGGAACTTGCGGACAAACCCTTATCTAAACCATCCTGAAGAAACTGTAATATTCTCGGTATTCTAAAAGAATGCCAAGAAAAATGATGAGAAAGACACCAAGAAATATAAGTCTTCCAGACTCTATAATATATCTCTCTGGATACAGATTTACGAGCCTGTAACATAGTATTAATCACAGAGTCAGAGAAACCTCTTTGACCAAGAATCAAGCGTTCAATCTCCATACCTTTAAATTTAAGGATTTCAGATCCTGATGGAAAAAAGGACCTTGAGACAAAAGGTCTGGTCTTAACGGAAGAGTCCACGGTTGGCAAGAGGCCATCCGGACAAGATCCGCATACCAAAACCTGTGAGGCCATGCCGGAGCTACCAGCAGAACAAACGAGCATTCCTTCAGAATCTTGGAGATTACTCTTGGAAGAAGAACTAGAGGCGGAAAGATATAGGCAGGATGATACTTCCAAGGAAGTGATAATGCATCCACTGCCTCCGCCTGAGGATCCCGGGATCTGGACAGATACCTGGGAAGTTTCTTGTTTAGATGAGAAGCCATCAGATCTATTTCTGGAAGTTCCCACGTTTGAACAATCTGAAGAAATACCTCTGGGTGAAGAGACCATTCGCCCGGATGCAACGTTTGGCAACTGAGATAATCCGCTTTCCAATTGTCCATACCTGGGATATGAACCGCAGAGATTAGACAGGAGCTGGATTCCGCCCAAACCAAAATTCGAGATACTTCTTTCATAGCCAGAGGACTGTGAGTCCCTCCTTGATGATTGATGTATGCCACAGTTGTGACATTGTCTATCTGAAAACAAATGAACAACTCTCTCTTGAGAAGAGGCCAAGACTGAAGAGCTCTGAAAATTGCACGGAGTTCCAAAATATTGATCGGAAATCTCACCTCCTGAGATTCCCAAACCCCTTGTGCCGTCAGATACCCCCACACAGCTCCCCAACCTGTAAGACTTGCATCTGTTGAGATTATAGTCCAGGTCGGAAGAACAAAGAAGCCCCCTGAACTAAACGATGGTGATCTGTCCACCATGTCAGAGAGTGTTGTAAAATCGGTTTAAAGATATTAATTGAGATATCTTTGAGTAATCCCTGCACCATTGGTTCAGCATACAGAGCTGAAGAGGTCGCATGTGAAAACGAGCAAAGGAGATCGCATCTGATGCGGCAGTCCTAAGACCCAACATTTCCATGCATAAGGCTACCAAAGGGAATGATTGTGACTGAAGGTTTTGACAAGCTGATATCAATGTTAAACTTCTCTTGTCTGACAAGGACAGAGTCATAGACACTGAATTTATCTAGAAACCTAAAAAGGTTACCCTTGTCTGAGGAATCAATGAACTGAATGGTAAATTGATCCTCCAACCATGAAATTGAAGAAACAACACAAGTCGATTCGTATGAGATTCTTCGAAAATGAGAAGACTGAGCAAGTACCAAGATATCGTCCAAATAAGGAAATACCAAAACCCTATTCTCTGATTACAGAAAAAAGGGGCACCGAGAACCTTTGAAAAAAATTCTTGGAACTGAAGCTAGGCCAAACGGTAGAGCCACAAAACTGGTAATGCTTGTCTAAAAAAGAGAATCTCAGACACTAAAAATGATCTGGATGAATCGGAATATGCAGATACACATCCTGTAAATCTATTGTAGACATATAATGCCCTTGCTAAACAAAAGGCAGGATAGTCCTACAGTAACCATCTTGAATGTTGGTATCCTAACATAACGATTCAATAATGACAGATCCGGAACTGGTCTGAAGGAATTGACCTTCTTTGGTACAAATGAAGAGATAAAATAAAACCCCAGCCCCTGTTCCAGAACTGGAACTGGCATAAATACTCCAGCCAACTCTAGATCTGAAACACATTACAGAAATGCTGAGCCTTTGCTGTGTTAACTGGGACACGGGAAAGAAAAGAATCTCTTAGCAGGAGGCCTTAACTTGAAGCCAATTCTGTACCTTTCTGAAACAATGTTTCTGAAACCAGAGATTTAAGAAAGGAATTGATCCAAATTTCTTTGAAGAAAACGTAATCTGCCCCATACCAGCTGAGCTGGAATAAGGGCCGCACCTTCATAGGTACTTAGGAGCTGGCTATAGGTTTCTATAAGGCTTGGATATATTCCAAACTGGAAATAGTTTCCAAACTGATACCGCTCCTGAGGATGAAGGATCAGGCTTTTGTTCCTTTTAAGGAAAGGAACTAAAATGATTATTTACCCTGGAAAGAAAGGGAAAGCAAAGATGACTTAGAAGACATGTCAGCATTCCAAGTTTAATCCATAAAGCTTCTCTAGCTAAAATAGCTAGAGACATATACCTGACATCAACTCTAATGATATCAAAAGATGGTATCACCAATAAAATTATTAGCATGTTATAGAATAATAATAATGCTATAAAATTATGATCTGTTACTTGTTGCTCTAAAGCTTCTAATCAAAAAGTTGAAGCTGCAGCAACATCCGCTAAAAATATAGCAGGTCTAAGAAGATTACCTGAACATAAGTAAGCTTTTCTTAGAAAGGATTCAATTTTCCTATCTAAAGGATCCTTAAATGAAGTACTATCTGCCGTAGGAATAGTAGTACATTAGCAGGAGTAGAGATAGCCCCATAACCTTAGGGATTTTTGTCTCAAAAAAACTCTAATCTGTCAGATGGCACAGGATATAATTTGCTTAAACGTCTAGAAGGAGTAAATAAATTACCCAAATTATTCCATTCCCTGGAAATTACTTCAGAAATAGCATCAGGGAGATAAAACACTTCTGGAATAACTACAGGAGATTTAAAAACCTTATTTAAACGTTTACATTTAGAATCAAGAGGACCAGAATCCTCTATTTCTAATGCAAATAACACTTCTTTAAGTAAAGAACGAATAAATTCCATCTTGAACAAATACAAAGATTTATCAGCATCAACCTCTGAGACAGAAACCTCTGAACCAGAAGAACCATTATCAGTATCAGAATGATGATGTTCATTTAAAAATTCATCTGAAAAAAGAGAAGTTTTAAAAGACTTTTATGTATACTAGAAGGAGAAATAACAGACATAGCCTTCTTAATGGATTTAAAAAATAAAATCTCTTATGTTATCAGGAACACTCTGAAAATTAGATGTTGACGGAACAGCAACAGGTAATGTAACAGTACTAAAGGAAATTTTATCTGCATTAATAAGTTTGACATGACATGCAATACAAATAACAGCTGGAGAAACAGATACCAAAAGTTTATAGCAGATACACTTAGCTTGGTAGCTCCAGCACTGTGCAGTGACTTTCCTGAAGTAACTTCTGACTCAGTTGCAACGTGGAACATCTTGCAATATGTAAAAGAAAAAAACAACATATAAAGCAAAATTGATCAAATTCCTTAAATGACAGTTTCAGGAATGGGAAAAAAATGCCAAAGAACAAGCTTCTAGCAACCAGAAGCAATAAAAAATGAGACTTAAATAATGTGGAGACAAAAGTGACGCCCATATTTTTTCGCGCCAAATAAGACGCCCACATTATTTGGCGCCTAAATGCTTTTTGGCGCCAAAAATGACGCCACATCCGGAACGCCGACATTTTTGGCGCAAAATAACGTCAAAGAATGACGCAACTTCCGGCGACACGTATGACGCCGGAAACGGAAATAGAATTTTTGCGCCAAAAAAGTCCGCGCCAAGAATGACGCAATAAAATGAAGCATTTTCAGCCCCCGCGAGCCTAACAGCCCACAGGGAAAAAGTCAAATTTTAAGGTAAGAAAAAATGGTCAAATCAAAATGCATTATCCCAAATATGAAACTGACTGTCTGAAAAATAAGGAAAGTTGAACATTCTGAGTCAAGGCAAATAAATGTTTGAATACATATATTTAGAACTTTATAAACAAAGTGCCCAACCATAGCTAGGAGTGTCACAGAAAATAAGACTTACTTACCCCAGGACACTCATCTACATATAGCAGATAGCCAAACCAGTACTGAAACGAGAATCAGCAGAGGTAATGGTATATATAAGAGTATATCGTCGATCTGAAAAGGGAGGTAAGAGATGAATCTCTACGACCGATAACAGAGAACCTATGAAATAGACCCCTTAGAAGGAGATCACTGCATTCAAATAGGCAATACTCTCCTCACATCCCTCTGACATTCACTGCACGCTGAGAGGAAAACCGGGCTCCAACTTGCTGCGGAGCGCATATCAACGTAGAATCTAGCACAAACTTACTTCACCACCTCCATCGGAGGCAAAGTTTGTAAAACTGAATTGTGGGTGTGGTGAGGGGTGTATTTATAGGCATTTTAAGGTTTGGGAAACTTTGCCCCTCCTGGTAGGAATGTATATCCCATACGTCACTAGCTCATGGACTCTTGCTAATTACATGAAAGAAAATCTCTTTGCAGGAGGTCTCATCTTGAAACCAATTCTGTACCCTTCTGAAACAATGTTCTGAATCCAAAGATTGTGAACAGAATTGATCCAAATTTCTTTGAAAAAACGTAACCTGCCCCCTACCAGCTGAGCTGGAATGAGGGCCGCACCTTCATGTGGACTTAGAAGCTGGCTTTGCCTTTCTAGAAGGCTTGGATTTATTCCAGACTGGAGATGGTTTCCAAACTGAAACTGCTCCTGAGGATGAAGGATCAGGCTTTTGTTCTTTGTTGAAACGAAAGGAACGAAAACGATTATTAGCCCTGTTTTTACCCTTAGATTTTCTATCCTGTGGTAAAAAAGTTCCTTTACCACCAGTAACAGTTGAGATAATAGAATCCAACTGAGAACCAAATAATTTGCCCTGGAAAGAAATGGAAAGTAGAGTTGATTTAGAAGCCATATCAGCATTCCAAGTTTTAAGCCATAAAGCTCTTCTAGCTAAAATAGCTAGAGACATAAACCTGACATCAACTCTGATAATATCAAAAATGGCATCACAGATAAAATTATTAGCATGTTGAAGAAGAATAATAATATTATGAGAATCATGATCTGTTACTTGTTGCGCTAAAGTTTCCAACCAAAAAGTTGAAGCTGCAGCAACATCAGCCAATGATATAGCAGGTCTAAGAAGATTACCTAAACACAGATAAGCTTTTCTTAGAAAGGATTCAACTTTCCTATCTAAAGGATCTTTAAACGAAGTACCATCTGACGTAGGAATAGTAGTACGTTTAGCAAGGGTAGAAATAGCCCCATCAACCTTAGGGATCTTGTCCCAAAATTCTAATCTGTCAGACGGCACAGGATATAATTGCTTAAAACGTTTAGAAGGAGTAAATGAATTACCCAATTTATCCCATTCTCTGGAAATAACTTCAGAAATAGCATTAGGAACAGGAAAAACTTCTGGAATAACCACAGGAGATTTAAAGACCTTATCTAAACGTTTAGAATTAGTATCAAGAGGACCAGAATCCTCGATTTCTAAAGCAATTAGAACTTCTTTAAGTAAAGAACGAATAAATTCCATTTTAAATAAATATGAAGATTTATCAGCATCAATCTCTGAGACAGAATCCTCTGAACCAGAAGAGTCATCAGAATCAGAATGATGATGTTCATTTAAAAATTCATCTGTAGAGAGAGAAGTTTTAAAAGATTTTTTATGTTTACTAGAAGGAGAAATAACAGACATAGCCTTCTTGATGGATTCAGAAACAAAATCTCTTATGTTATCAGGAACATTCTGCACCTTAGATGTTGAAGGAACTGCAACAGGCAATGGTACATTACTAAAGGAAATATTATCTGCATTAACAAGTTTGTCATGACAATTAATACAAACAACAGCCGGAGGAATAGCTACCAAAAGTTTACAGCAGATACACTTAGCTTTGGTAGTTCCAGCACTAGACAGCGATTTTCCTGAAGTATCTTCTGACTCGGATGCAACGTGAGACATCTTGCAATATGTAAGAGAAAAAACAACATATAAAGCAAAATTGATCAAATTCCTTAAATGACATTTTCAGGAATGGGAAAAAATGCCAATAAACAAGCTTCTAGCAACCAGAAGCAAAGAAAAAATGAGACTGAAATAATGTGGAGACAAAAGCGACGCCCATATTTTTTAGCGCCAAATAAGACGCCCACATTATTTGGCGCCTAAATGCTTTTTTGGCACCAAAAATGACGCCACATCCGGAACGCCGACATTTTTGGCGCAAAAGGATGTCAAAAATGACGCAACTTCCGGTGACACGTATGACGCCGGAAACAGAAAAGATTTTTTGCGCCAAAAAAGTCTGCGCCAAGAATGACGCAATAAAATGAAGCATTTTCAGCCCCCGCGAGCCTAACAGCCCACAGGGAAAAAAAGAGTCAAATTTTTTAAGGTAAGAAAAAATGATTGATTCAAATGCATTATCCCAAATATGAAACTGACTGTCTGAAAATAAGAAATGTTGAACATCATGAGTCAAGGCAAATAAATGTTTGAATACATATATTTAGATCTTTATAAACAAAGTGCCCAACCATAGCTTAGAGTGTCACAGAAAATAAGATTTACTTACCCCAGGACACTCATCTACATGTTTGTAGAAAGCCAAACCAGTACTGAAACGAAAATCAGCAGAGGTAATGGTTTATAAATAAGAGTATATCGTCGATCTGAAAAGGGAGGTAAGAGATGAATTTCTACGACCGATAACAGAGAACCTATGAAATAGACCCCGTAGAAGGAGATCACTGTATTCAAAATAGGCAATACTCTCCTCACATCCCTCTGACATTCACTGCACACTGAGAGGAAAACCGGGCTCCAACTTGCTGCGGAGCGCATATCAACGTAGAATCTAGCACAAACTTACTTCACCACCTCCATAGGAGGCAAAGTTTGTAAAAACTGAATTGTGGGTGTGGTGAGGGGTGTATTTATAGGCATTTTGAGGTTTGGGAAACTTTGCCCCTCCTGGTAGGAATGTATATCCCCATACGTCACTAGCTCATGGACTCTTGCTAATTACATGAAAGAAAATAAAACCTTGTTGAATAAACATTTTCTTAAGGTAACCCTCCAATTTTTTATCCATTGGATCTGAAAAAGCACAACTGTCCTCAACCGGGATAGTGGTACGCTTTGCTAAAGTAGAAACTGCTCCCTCCACCTTAGGGACCGTCTGCCATAAGTCCTGTGTAGTGGCGTCTATTGGAAACATTTTTCTAAATATAGGAGGTGGGGAAAAGGGCACACCGGGTCTATCCCACTCCTTGCTAAAAATTTCTGTAAGCCTTTTAGGTATAGGAAAAACGTCAGTACACACCGGCACCGCATAGTATCTATCCAGCGTACACAATTTCTCTGGAATTGCAACTGTGTTACAGTCATTCAGAGCAGCTAATACCTCCCCAAGCAATACACGGAGGTTCTCAAGCTTAAATTTAAAATTAGAAATCTCTGAATCAGGTTTCCCCGAGTCAGAGATGTCACCCACAGACTGAAGCTCTCCGTCCTCATGTTCTGCATACTGTGACGCAGTATCAGACATGGCTCTAACAGCATTTGCGCGCTCTGTATCTCTCCTAACCCTAGAGCTATTGCGCTTGCCTCTTAATTCAGGCAATCTAGATAATACCTCTGACAGGGTATTATTCATGATTGCAGCCATGTCCTGCAAGGTAATCGCTATGGGCGTCCCTGATGTAATTGGCGCCATATTAGCGTGCGTCCCCTGAGCGGGAGGCGAAGGGTCTGACACGTGGGGAGAGTTAGTCGCCATAACTTCCCCCTCGACAGAACCCTCTGGTGATAATTCTTTTATAGATAAAGACTGATCTTTACTGTTTAAGGTGAAATCAATACATTTAGTACACATTCTCCTATGGGGCTCCACCATGGCTTTCAAACATAATTAACAAGTAGGTTCCTCTGTGTCAGACATGTTTAAACAGACTAGCAATGAGACTAGCAAGCTTGGAAAACACTTTAAAACAAGTTTACAAGCAATATAAAAAAACGTTACTGCGCCTTTAAGAAACACAAATTTTCCCAAATTTTGAAATAACAGTGAAAAAATGCAGTTACACTAACGAAATTTTTACAGTGTATGTAATAAGTTAGCAGAGCATTGCACCCACTTGCAAATAGATGATTAACCCCTTAATACCAAAAACGGAATAACAAATGACAAAAACGTTTTTTAAACGGTCACTGTGGCTTTTTACCTCCCTCAATACGACTTTTGAAGCCTTTTGAGCCCTTCAGAGAAGTCCTGGAACATGCAGGAAGAAGCTGGATGTCTGTGTCTGTAATTTTTGCTGTGCAAAAAAACGCCAAAATAGGCCCCTCCCACTCATATTACAACAGTGGGCAGCCTCAGGGAACTGTTTCTAGGCAAAATTCAAGCCAGCCATGTGGAAAAAACTAGGCCCCAATAAGTTTTATCACCAAACATATGTAAAAAACGATTAAACATGCCAGCAAACGTTTTAAAATACACTTTTATAAGAGTATGTATCTCTATTAATAAGCCTGATACCAGTCGCTATCACTGCATTTAAGGCTTTACTTACATTACTTCGGTATCAGCAGCATTTTCTAGCAAATTCCATCCCTAGAAAAATATTTTAACTGCACATACCTTATTACAGGAAAACCTGCACGCTATTACCCCTCTGAAGTTACCTCACTCCTCAGAATATGTGAGAACAGCAAAGGATCTTAGTTACTTCTGCTAAGATCATAGAAAACGCAGGCAGATTCTTCTTCTAAATACTGCCCGAGATAAACAGTACACTCCGGTACCATTTAAAAATAACAAACTTTTGATTGAAGAAATAAACTAAGTATAAAACACCACAGTCCTCTTACGACCTCCATCTTAGTTGAGAGTTGCAAGAGAATGACTGGGTATGGCAGTGAGGGGAGGAGCTATATAGCAGCTCTGCTGTGGGTGATCCTCTTGCAACTTCCTGTTGGGAAGGAGAATATCCCACAAGTAATGGATGATCCGTGGACATGATACACTTGACAAAAGAAATAAGGGGTTCTGTTGAAACCAAACCACGGTCAGGTAGAGCAACTAAAATTTCAGCCACAACTGCCAGGAAAATTGTTCGGGATGCAAAGAAAACCCCACAAATAACTTCAGGTGAAATACAGGACTCTGAAAACATGTGGTGTGACTGTTTCAAGATGCACAATAGGGAGGCACTTGAAGAAAGATGGGCTGCATGGTGGAGTCGCCAGAAGAAAGCCATTACTATGCAAATGCCACAAAGTATCCCGCTTACAATACGCCAAACAGCAAAGAGACAAGCCTCAAACCTTGTGGCACAAAGTCATTTGGAGTGGGGAGATCAAAATTGAGCTTTTTGGGCACAACCATAAACGCTAAATTTGGAGAGGAGTCAACAAGGCCTATGATGAAAGGTACACCATTCCTACTGTGAAACACGGAGGTGGATCGCTGATGTTTTGGGGATGTGTGAGCTACAAAAGGCACAGGAAAATTGGTCAGAATTGATGGCAAGATGAATGCAATATATTATTAAAAAAAATGTATCAGCCAGAAAGCTGTGCATGGGACGTACTTGGACATTCCAACATGACAATGATCCTAAACACAAGGCCAAGTCGACCTGTCATTGGCTACAGCAGAGAAAAGTGAAGGTTCTGGAGTAGCCATCTCAGTCTCCTGACCTCAATATCATTGAGCCACTCTGGGGAGATCTCAAACGTGCAGTTTATGCAAGACAGCCCAAGAATTTACAGGAACTGGAGGCTTTTTGCCAGGAAGAATGGGCAGCTTTACCATCTGAGAAGATAAAGAGCCTCATCCACAAATACCACAAAAGACTTCAATCTGTCATTGATGTTAAAGGGGGCAATACACGGCATTAGGAACTGGGATATGTAAACTTTTGATCAGGGTCATTTGGTTTCTGTTGTCATTATGATTTGAAAAGAGTAAACACAGTTGATTGATAATAAATGGCTTCAGCCAAACACTAACCATGAATGAAAGAAAAGTTTTTGTGTTTAATATTCTCTGAAAAATGGACAAGAAATCATAAATTCTGCCAGGGTATGTAAACTTATGAGAACAACTGTATGCGTAGTACCATGCTCTTCTGGTCAACTGGCTGTGGATTTGAATGACTGATATAACCAGTGTGAGCCACTGCCAGCTGCGTCAAGTTTGTCTTGATAAGGATGAAGACATAGCTGTGAAACAGACACCATACATTTCAAAGTAGCCTATATGCACTTACAGGAACTTGGTCACTTAAAGGGACAGTCTACAATAGAATTTTTATTGTTTCAAAAGATAGATAATCCCTTCATTGTCCATTCCCCAGTTTTGCATAACCAACAGTTATATTAATATACTTTTTACCTCTGTGAGAACCTTGTATCTAAGCATCTTCTGACAGCCCCCTAATCACATGCCTATTTTATTTTATCTATTGAATTGCATTTAGTACTGTGTTGTGCTAAATCTTAAATAACTCCTCGGATGTGAACACATTGTTATCTATATGATCCACATGAACTATCACTCTCCTGTTGTGAAAAGCAAATACAAAAGCATGTGATTAAGAGGCTGTCTATAGAGCCTTTGAAACAGGCACAAATTTAGAGGTTTAAATGTTATAAAGTATATTAATCTAGCAATGTTGGTTGTGCAAAGCTGGGGAATGGGTAGTGAAGGCATTATCTATCTTTTTAAACAATAACAATTTTAGTGTAGACTGTCCCTTTAAAGGGGCACTCAAGTCAAAACAAACTTTTATGATTCAGAAAGAGCATGCAGTTTTAAGACACTTTCCAATTTACTTCCATTATCAAATTTTTTTCAGTCTTTATATACACAGTTTTTGGGGAACAATCTCCTATTAAGCATGTTCACAAGCTCACAGGGTATACAAATACTAGTTTGTGATTGGCTGAAGTCTGTCACATGATAAAGGAGACCAGAAAATGGGAGAAGAAATTAATTTGCCAGAAAAAAAATTCTACTGCTTTTTTGAAATTCAGAGTAGGTGTTATTGCATTGTCTTTTATTATGCATGTGTTAATTATGCACTTCTACTGCATTTAGTGGACCTTTAAGAGAGATGGCGAGATGAAAGAGCAGGGCATAGAATTGGACATGACCATGAAGATGCAAAATTTAGATCTTCAAAAGGATCTTTGTGATAGGGAATACGCAAAATAAATCTGTAAGGGACAGTAAATTGTTAATAAGATTATTTTCTTGCAGAAGCCAAGAGAATGAGGATGTGACAAAATACATCTACAACTAGCAGATGGTAACAGAGCCGAGTATGAAAATAAAACAAGTTTCTCCTCTTACTATTAGTCATGCAAAGGGCTATGTACACTGGTCTATAAAACATGAGGGATGATCACATTAGATAAAAAGAAATTATGAGGAGAACACCAACACAGACAATTATGGTAAACAAACAACCTTTGCCATATAAAAACATAATCCTTTAACACTGCCTTCATCATATAAATTGTCCCGACCACCAGGTGAGTGGTTCATTGCATTCTTAAAGGAATTGCATTTTCTAAAGCAACAGTTTCTCTCTTTACAAATTCTACCACTGAGACATAACCCAAGGGGAAATTTCAAAACCAGTCTGTAAGACAGACATAAATTGGATGTGTTATGAGGTGTGCTTATCTCCCTCCTGGCTTAAATGGATTTAGAGAAAAAAATCTCAGGCACTGGATAACTTTAGACCCTCCTTCAAACCTAAAGTGGCCAACAAATTGCACAGAAGGGGTTTGATATTACTTGATCTTTGTGAAGAAAAGGAGGAGAAATCTACATTAGAAGGCTACTCTGGATACGCCAACATCTCTAAATCTGTCAAAAGGGTCTCCTACCACTACACCAAGATGGCACAGGATACCTCCCATGGCAACAGTCCCTTTAGACTGAAGCAGATAGTGTAATCCTACATCTCAAAGGACTTTCAAGTTGCTAAAAAAACATCCTAGTCAACATGAAGCACAGGAAGGTCCTGTATATAATGTGGGTATGTAGACAGACTTCTAAACTGATAGGTAAAATAGAAACCTGCAAAATTTATGCTTATCTGATAAATTACTTTCTTTCCTGGCATGGAGAGTCCATGAATTAATTCTAATTACTAGCGGGAATTTAACTCCTCGCCACCAGGAGGAGGCAAAAAACACCCCAGAAAAGCTTTAAGTATCCCTCCAACTTCCCCTAAACCCCCAGTCATTCAGCTGAGGGAATACGGAAAGAGAAGAGGACACAAAGGGTATAGAGGTGCCTGAAGTTTAGAAAAAAAATGACAAACAAAAATAATAAGCCATCTTGAATTGAGATAAGGGACGGGTTGTGGACTCTCCATGCCAGGTAAGCATAAATTTTGTTTTCTTTCCAATAGCATGGAGAGTCCACAAATCCATTCTAATTACTAGTGGGAACCAATACCCAAGCTACAAGACACACAATGGAAAGGGAGAAACAAAACAGGCGGACCTAAACTGAGGGCACCACCGCTTGAAGAACCTTTCTCCCAAAGGAAGCCTCAGCTGAAGCAAAAACATTGAAAAATGTAAAATTTAGAAAATGTATGCAACGAGGACCAAGTGGGCGCCTTGCAAATTTGCTTGACCAAAGCCTCGTTTATAAAGGCCCAAGAAGAAGAAACAGCCCTAGTTGAATGAGCCGAAATCCTCTCAGGAGGCTGTTGACCAGCTGACTCATAAGCCAAACAAATGACACTCCTCAACCAAAAGCACCTTCTGGCACTTACGTCTGCCAGCAAATACTACTAAAAGGGCAGAGGAATAACGAAAATCCTTAGTAGCTTGGAGCACACACTGCATCCAAATTGTGTAACAGATATTCTTTTTAAAAAGAAGGATTGGAGCACAAAGAAGGAACAACAATTTCAGGATTAATATTGCAGTCAGAAACTACCTTAGGAAAGAATCCTAATTTTTTTCGAAGAACCCTTATCCGCATGGAAAATAAGATAAGAGGGATCACACTGTAAGAGCTGATAGTTCAAAGACTCTACAAACAGAAAAAATAGCAAATAAAAACAAAACTGTCCAAGACAACAATTTAATATAAATAGAATGCATAGGCTCAAAAGAAGACTGCTGCAGAACCCGAAGAACAAGGTTAAGGCTCCAAGCAGGAGCAACAGGTTTGAACGCAGGCCTGATTCTAACCATTGCCTGGACAAAGGACTGAACATCTGGTAAGTCAGCCAAATGCTTGTGAAGCAGAATAGAAAGAGCAGAAATCTGACCTTTTAGGGAACTGACTGACAAACCCTTCTACAGACCCTCCTAGAGAAAAGACAAAATACGGGGAACTCTCACTTTACGCCAAGGAAAACCCAGAGATTCCCACCAGAAAAGATATGTGCACCAAACCTTATGGTAAATTTTGCGAGTAACTGGGTTACGCGCCTGGATCAAGGTGGCAATAAGCTTTTCAGAAAACATAAATTATGCTTGCCTGATAATTTTCTTTTCTTCAGATGGATAGAGTCCACAGTTGCATTCATTACTTTTGGGAAATAAGAACCTGGCCACCAGGAGTCACAGACACCCCAGCCAAAGGCTTAAATACTCATCCCACTCCCCTCATCCCCCCAGTCATTCTGCCGAGGAACAAGGAACAGTAGAAGAAATATTAGGGTGAAAAGGTGCCAGAAGAATACAAATACAGACGCCCCACATAAAAAATACGGATGGGGAGCTGTGGACTCTTTCCATCTGAAGAAAAGAAAATTATCAGGCAAGCATCATTTATGTTTTTCTTCATAAATGGAAAGAGTCCATAGCTGCATTCATTACTTTTGGGAAAACAATACCCAAGCTAAAGAGGACACTGAATGCCAAGACGGGAGGATACAAAAGGCAGCTTATTCTGAGGGCACCAGGCCTGAAACCACTACCCAACAAAAACCTGCTTTGTCTGAAGCCGAGAACATTGAAGGAAAAAACCCCAAGGACACCGACCCGCAGATAGTCCGGAAGCCTAGCTAGGGACCACAAAATCAGACTTAAATGAGCCAACAGTCCTCCAGGAGACACCGTCACCCAGCGGTCGGCCCCCAACCACACACCCCTTACTAGCAAAGGGAACACCAGCCCAAAACTTAGGGCAAGAAAAAAATCTAAGAAAATCGAAAGGACACCACAAAAATTCAATAAAGGAAGACCCCTAGAATGAGCCCAGCTCATAAAAACCTAAATGGGTCCAAAACAAATAAGGGGAGGCAATGCCCTGACCAATATAACACAAGGTCTAGGATCGGCATCCGAACAGAGATTTTTACTCTCAACGTCGAGCAAAAGCACCGAAACGACAACTGAAGACTCATCCTCAAGTCCTCAGCACTTAGAATACTGAAGTATTCAACACAAATACGTGTAGCAGACCGAGGCGAGGTAAACACCCAAGGCAAAAACACGCAGCCGTCATCAGGACGACCCAGAGAGAGAATACTTTACTAAGAAGTAAAATGTGGCTAGACAAGATATCGGATTGTAAAAACTCCAAGACAGAGGACACCCTTTAGGCAATCCCAGCCGCCAGACTGACACATAGGTCCCAAAAAGGGGAGAAGTATAGAACCTCAACTAGGCCCATTACACCCCCGAGGAACAACAATCTCAGGACCTACTCCCAGCCGGGCCAGCCCAAGCGTCAGTAGGTCCGAAAAAACATAATTTATGTAAGAAATTACCTGATAAATTCATTTCTTTCATATTAGCAAGAGTCCATGAGCTAGTGACGTATGGGATATACATTCCTACCAGGAGGGGCAAAGTTTCCCAAACCTTAAAATGCCTATAAATACACCCCTCACCACACCCACAAATCAGTTTAACGAATAGCCAAGAAGTGGGGTGATAAGAAAAAAGTGCGAAAGCATATAAAATAAGGAATTGGAATAATTGTGCTTTATACAAAAAAATCATAACCACCACAAAAATGGTGGGCCTCATGGACTCTTGCTAATATGAAAGAAATGAATTTATCAGGTAAGTTCTTACATAAATTATGTTTTCTTTCATGTAATTAGCAAGAGTCCATGAGCTAGTGACGTATGGGATAATGACTACCCAAGATGTGGATCTTTCCACGCAAGAGTCACTAGAGAGGGAGGGATAAAATAAAGACAGCCAATTCCTGCTGAAAATAATTCACACCCAAAATAAAGTTTAATGAAAACATAAGCAGAAGATTCAAACTGAAACCGCTGCTAGAAGTACTTTTCTACCAAAAACTGCTTCAGAAGAAGAAAACACATCAAAATGGTAGAATTTAGTAAAAGTATACAAAGAGGACCAAGTTGCTGCTTTGCAAATCTGATCAACCGAAGCTTCATTCCTAAACGCCCAGGAAGTAGAAACTGACCTAGTAGAATGAGCTGTAATCCTTTGAGGTGGAGTTTTACCCGACTTGACATAGGCATGATGAATTAAAGATTTCAACCAAGATGCCAAAGAAATGGCAGAAGCTTTCTGGCTTTTTCTAGAACCAGAAAAGATGAAAAATAGACTAGAAGTCTTTCGGAAAGACTTAGTAGCTTCAACATAATATTACAAAGCTCTAACAACATCCAAAGAATGCAATGATTTCTCCTTAGAATTCTTAGGATTAGGACATAATGAAGGAACCACAATTTCTCTACTAATGTTGTTAGAATACACAACCTTAGGAAAAAATTCAAAAGAAGTTCGCAACACCGCCTTATCCTGATGAAAAATCAGAAAAGGAGACTCACAAGAAAGAGCAGATAATTCAGAGACTCTTCTGGCAGAAGAGATGGCCAAAAGAAACAAAACTTTCCAAGAAAGAAGTTTAATGTCCAAATGAATGCATGGGTTCAAAAGGAGGAGCTAGAAGAGCCCCCAGAACCAAATTCAAACTCCAAGGAGGAGAAATTGACTGAATGACAGGTTTTATACGAACCAAGTCTTGTACAAAACAATGAATATCAGGAAGATTAGCAATCTTTCTGTGAAAATGAACAGAAAGGGCAGAGATTTGTCCTGTCAAGGAACTTGCGGACAAACCTTTATCTAAACCATCCTGAAGAAACTGTAAAAAAATTCTCGGAATTCTAAAAGAATGCCAGGAAAAATGATGAGAAGACACTAAGAAATATAAGTCTTCCAGACTCTATAATATATCTCTCTAGATACAGATTTACGAGCCTGTAATATAGTATTAATAACAGAGTCAGAGAAACCTCTTTGACCAAGAATCAAGCGTTCAATCTCCATACCCTTAAATTTAAAGATTTGAGATCCTGATGGAAAAAAGGACCTTGAGACAGAAGGTCTGGTCTTAATGGAAGAGCCCACGGTTGGCAAGAGGCCATCCGAAAAAGAATCCGTCCATGCTGGAGCTACCAGCAGAACAAACGAGCATTCCTTCAGAATCTTGGAGATTACTCTTGGAAGAAGAACTAGAGGCGGAGAGATATAGGCAGGATGATACTTCCAAGGAAGTGATAATGCATTCACTGCCTCCGCCTGAGGATCCCGGGGTCTGAACAGATACCTGGGAAGTTTCTTGTTTAGATGAGAAACCATCAGATCTATTTCTGGAAGTTCCCACATTTGAACAATCTGAAGAAATACCTCTGGGTGAAGAGACCATTCGCCCGGATACAACGTTTGACGACTGAGATAATCCGCTTCCTAATTGTCTATACCTGGGAAATGAACCGCAGAGATTAGACAGGAGCTGGATTCCGCCCAAACCAAAATTCAAGATACTTCTTTCATAGCCAGAGGACTGTGAGTCCCTCCTTGATGATTGATGTATGCCACAGTTGTGACATTGTCTGTCTGAAAACAAATGAACGACTCTCTCTTCAGAAGAGGCCAAGACTGAAGAGCTCTGAAAATTGCACGGAGTTCCAAAATATTGATCGGTAATCTCACCTCCTGAGATTCCCAAACGTCTTGTGCCGTCAGAGACCCCCACACAGCTCCCCAACCTGTAAGACTTGCATCTGTTGAAATTACAGTCCAGGTCGGAAGAACAAAAGAAGCCCCCTGAACTAAACGATGGTGATCTGTCCACCACGTCAGAGAGTGTCGTACAATCGGTTTTAAAGATATTAATTGAGATATCTTTGTGTAATCCCTGCACCATTGGTTCAGCATACAGAGCTGAAGAGGTCGCATGTGAAAATGAGCCAAGGAGATCGCGTCCGATGCAGCAGTCATAAGACCTAAAATTTCCATGCATAAGGCTACCAAAGGGAATGATTGTGACTGAAGGTTTTGACAAGCCGATATCAATGTTAGACTACTCTTGTCTGACAAAGACAGAGTCATAGACACTGAATCTACCTGGAAACCTAAAAAGGTTACCCTTCTCTGAGGAATCAATGAACTTGTTGGTAAATTGATCCTCCAACCATGATCTTGAAGAAACAACACAAGTCGATTCGTATGAGATTCTGTTAAATGTGAAGACTGAGCAAGTACCAAGATATCGTCCAAATAAGGAAATACCAATACCCTGTTCTCTGAATACAGACAGAAGGGCACCAAGAACCTTTGTAAAAATTCTTGGAGCTGATGCTAAGCCAAACGGTAGAGCCACAAAACTGGTAATGCTTGTCTAAAAAAGAGAATCTCAGAAACTAAAAGTGATCTGGATGAATCGGAATATGCAGATATGCATCCTGTAAATCTATTGTAGACATATAATGCCCTTGCTGAACAAAAGGCAGGATAGCCCTTACAGCTACCATCTTGAATGTTGGTATCCTTACATAACGATTCAATATTGATAGATCCGGAAATGGTCTGAAGGAATTGACCTTCTTTGGTACAATGAAGAGATAGAATAAAACCCCAGCCCCTGTTCCAGAACTGGAACTGGCATAATTACTCCAGCCAACTCTAGATCTGAAACACATTTCAGAAATGCTTGAGCCTTTGCTGGGTTTACTGGGACACGGGAAAGAAAAAAATCTCTTTGCAGGAGGCCTTAACTTGAAGCCAATTCTGTACCCTTCTGAAACAATGTTCTGAAACCAGAGATTGTGAACGGAATTGATCCAAATTTCTTTGAAAAGAACGTAAACTGCCCCATACCAGCTGAGCTGGAATGAGGGCCGCACCTTCATGGGGACTTAGGAGCTGGCTTTGGGTTTCTATAAGGCTTGGATATATTCCAAAGTGAAGAAGGTTTCCAAACTGATACCGCTCCTGAGGATGAAGGATCAGGCTTTTGTTCCTTGTTGTGATGAAAGGAACGAAAACAATTATTAGACCTAAATTTACCTCAGATTTTTTATCCTGTGGTAAAAAAAAAAAGTTCCCTTCCTTCCAGTAACAGTTGTCCAACTGAGAACCGAATAATTTATTACCCTGGAAAGAAAGGGATAGCAAAGTTGACTTAGAAGACATATCAGCATTCCAAGTTTTAAGCCATAAAGCTCTTCTAGCTAAAATAGTTAGAGACATATACCTGACATCAATTCTAATGATATCAAAGATGGCATCACAAATAAAATAATTAGCATGTTATAGAATAATAATGCTATGAGAATTATGATCTGTTACTTGTTGCGCTAAAGCTTCTAACCCAAAAGTTGAAGCTGCAGCAACATCCGCTAAAAATATAGCAGGAGTAGAGACAGCCCCATTAACCTTAGGGATTTTGTCCCAAACTCTAATCTGTCAGATGGCACAGGATATAATTGCTTAAAACGTTTTAAAAGGAGTAAATGAATTACCCAAATTATTCCATTCCCTGGAAATTACTTCAGAAATAGCATCAGGGACAGGAAACACTTCTGGAATAACTACAGGAGATTTAAAAACCTTATTTAAACGTTTAGTTTTAGTATCAAGAGGACCAGAATCCTCTATTTCTAATGCAATTAATACTTCTTTATAGAAAGAACGAATAAATTCCATCTTGAACAAATACAAAGATTTATCAGCATCAACCTCTGAGACAGAAACCTCTGAACCAGAAGAACCATTATCAGTATCAGAATGATGATGTTCATTTAAAAATTCATCTGAAAAAAGAGAAGTTTTAAAAGACTTGAAGGAGAAATAACAGACATAGCCTTCTTAATGGATTTAGAAACAAAATCTCTTATGTTATCAGGAACACTCTGAGTATTAGATGTTGACGGAACAACAACAGGTAATGTAACAGTACTAAAGGAAATTTTATCTGCATTAACAAGTTTGTCATAACATTTAATACAAACAACAGCTGAAGGAACAGATACCAAAAGTGATACACTTAGCTTTGGTAGCTCCAGCACCGGGCAGCGATTTTCCTGAAGTATCTTCTGACTCAGTTGCAACGTGGAACATCTTGCAATATGTAATAGAAAAAACAACATATAAAGCAAAATTGATCAAATTCCTTAAATGACAGTTTCAGGAATGGGAAAAAAATGCCAGTGAACAAGCTTCTAGCAACCAGAAGCAAAAATCAATGAGACTTAAATAATGTGGAGACAAAAGTGACGCCCATATTTTTTTAGCGCCAAATAAGACGCCCACATTATTTGGCGCCTAAATGCTTTTGGCGCCAAAAATGACGCCACATCCGGAACGCCAACACTTTTGACGCCAAAGAACGTCAAAAAATGATGCAACTTCCGGCGACACGTATGACGCCCGAAACAGAAAAAAAATTTGCGCCAAAAAAGTCCGCGCCAAGAATGACGCAATAAAATGAAGCATTTTCAGCCCCCGCGAGCATAACAGCCCACAGGGAAAAAGTCAAATTTTTTAAGGTAAGAAAAAATGATTGATTCAAATGCATTATCCCAAATATGAAACTGACTGTCTGAAATAAGGAATGTTGAACATCCTGAGTCAAGGCAAATAAATGTTTGAATACATATATTTAGAACTTTATAAAAAAAAGTGCCCAACCATAGCTTAGAGTGTCACAGAAAATAAGACTTACTTACCCCAGGACACTCATCTACATGTTGTAGAAAGCCAAACCAGTACTGAAACGAAAATCAGCAGAGGTAATGGTATATATATATATAAGAGTATATCGTCGATCTGAAAAGGGAGGTAAGAGATGAATCTCTACGACCGATAACAGAGAACCTATGAAATAGACCCCGTAGAAGGAGATCATTGCATTCAAATAGGCAATACTCTCCTCACATCCCTCTGACATTCACTGCACGCTGAGAGGAAAACCGGGCTCCAACCTGCTGGGGAGCGCATATCAACGTAGAATCTAGCACAAACTTACTTCACCACCTCCATAGGAGGCAAAGTTTGTAAAACTGATTTGTGGGTGTGGTGAGGGGTGTATTTATAGGCATTTTAAGGTTTGGGAAACTTTGCCCCTCCTGGTAGGAATGTATATCCCATACGTCACTAGCTCATGGACTCTTGCTAATTACATGAAAGAAAAGGGGAACAGAAGAACCCAGACACCCAGAATGGGAGAAAAAATGGGAGAAAAAAAATGGTGTTGACAAGGCCGAAGACCCGGAAGAGTCTAGCAAAGGCCCATCTGGACGCAGAGCCAGCAAGACTCCAGATAGAACAGAACAACCCAGAGAGCATATCTCTCTCCAAATAGGTGAAACCCTCTGGTTCCATCCCCTGAATCTAGGAAAAGTCATAAACCAGGCCTCCCTAGGAGAACAAGCCCTCCCTAAGAAAAAGGGGCCCTTAGAGACAGAGCACCCTGCCCACGAGGCACAAAGCCACAGGCTGAATAAGAGAGCACTCTCCAACGCAGATGAACCTGGAAAAAATCCCCTGAAAACATAGCGAACAGAATGGTGCATTAGCTGCAGCGGTTAACCTACAATCCTTCGCCTGCAGAACCGGGAAGCCATCAGGTTACTTTAGCAAACCGTCCAAGGAAAACTGTTCATTGAGCGTAGGCAAGCCAAAGAGTAGCGGCACTCAGGAAATTTGGCCAATCGTGACCAGATCCACTAGCCAGAACAAAGGTCATAGCCCAAATTCCCGGAACAGGAGAACCCCGAACCCGCCCCAGGATCCGGAAAAGACTGGTAACAACCCGCAACGGGATCCAGAAGGGAAAAACGCTGAGCAAAGGACCCAGCAACCGGAAGGCGATGACAGGTTCGAGCCTCCAATTGTTTAAACAAACAATATCCCGGGAAAATGAAACACCCTGTCTGACATAGAAAACAGACCCACAGGGAGATATTAATGTAATATCCAGGAGAACCCGAAAAAACAAGAACATCTCGCAAGTCCCGGCCTAAGGAAGACACCACCCCATGCCGAAGTTCAACACTCCAAAGGAGCTAAGGCATCTTGAACCAAGACACTAGAGCCCATAGGAGTTTGACTGCCATAAGACGTCCAAAGCAAGGGAATACTACGAGGATAAGGTCACTCGATCAAAAGCTAGTCTCCACCTCACCATACGAGACATAGGAGTACCTGAAACCAAGGATGCAGAGCATCCCCAGATCCAGGAAAAATCCTAAGCAGAGTCCAAAACAACTCTATCAAAGGGAATGCAGGTCCCCAAAAGAGACCCAACTCACATGGAGGAACTGACCAAATCCAAAGGGTCTAAAAGAAGAGAGCAACCCTCTCCCGATGGGAAACCCAGGGCCCTATAAGGAGACCTAATCCACATGAGAAAGTCCAAAGGTCCCACTAACAAGAGAACCATGGAAGGAACACGTCCAACAGGACAATTGCTAGAGCCTTCCGAAAGTCCAAACCGCCTTAAACCAGCGGTAAGGAGGCGCTAAACCCCCAATCCTCCCATGTGAGGAAGAATACTCTAGGTCCCGAGAGAATCGGAAGCAAAAGGAGGGACAGAGCGGAATGCCTCTGACCCAGTCAACAAACTTGAATGCTTAATAAGGACTGAAACAATCCTTCCAGCCTCACGGATCCACGAGTCCTAGTTAGAATGCTTAGCTGAAACTTGTAAAATAAAAACAAGAAACACGAACAAAGTAAGCACTCTGCGCCTCGACCAGACCAGCCAGGCAGAACAGGCGCCACGTGTCCCTTAACAACTTCTGCAGAAGTAAACAGCAAGAATCGATCCCACAGATAGTTCCCGAAGGAAACATATAATCAAAAGAAAATTCATCCTAACCAGATAAAAAAAAAATATAAGGCAGCCCAAAGGCAAACGCCGAAGAAGAAACAGGCATACCCGCAGGACCAGCCAAACGGAACCCTGATCTTCCAAAAAAAACTGGGAAGGATCTCAACAACCGATAATCAGGAGATTCTGCCATCCTCACATGTCTAATGAGGTGAACAATTCGAAGCAGAATACGGCAGATTCCCGTATCCGTTAAGGATAGGATCCTCTAATAACTCAAAAACGTGTCTGAGTAAAACACGAAGGCGCGCTATTCTGTAACGAAAGGCACAACACTCAGGGACAGCTAGACCCACAGGGAACTGTATAGGCCCACCCAAGGCCGGGAGACCTGGGACAATCGGGCACGAGCACAAACACTTTGCAGACGCATAATCGCCAAAAATATGTGAAAGGGAAAACGAGCTGCAACCTCCGGGGGTAACAACATAATCTTGGTTACAAGCATGTGTAGTAGTAGGGAGTGGTAGGGAACTCGCCTCTCGGAGGACAGAACCCCAGAGGCGGATGGCTCAGCGGACCGTTGATTCCCCAAGCCCGAGGAACAAGGCGCTCTAATACGGCATATCGAACATAACTGATTGACCTGTGTCAACGGGGCCAATTTGCATTCTTCACAAGTCAAGTATCTGAAATTTGAACAGTCTCATAATCAGAATCCTCCATAACGGGATAGAGAATATAATATATATGGACTAAAGAAAAATCTAAACAGCACCTGACACCCACAATGGCTGGGGCACTCACCACCTCCTAGAACCAGACGCTAGCAGACCCAAATTTTTCAGCCGCCACATGGTCAGGAATGCGGAAATGGAAGACCAGAATGTAAACACGTCTAGTCAGAAGGTGAACCATACAGTCCAAAAAAAGCAAGCCCAACCATAGGGACCATAAAGTCCCAATGTTCTAAGCCAAGAGCCCAGTTAACACTACACATAAGCAGATTGAATCACATAAACATGATTTAAAAAAAAAAACAACCCTGTTCAATAATCCCCCTCGGAAGATATTAACCCTCGATTCGAAGAACCAAAGGAGCTTCAGTGAGGCCCTATTTTTTATACTTAATAAGTCCCGCAAGATAGTACCTTACAGGAAACAAAGAAGATACAGTACATTCAGATGAAGTAACATGAAGCAGTCTTACCGGAATCTAAATTCAAGTGTGATGAAGACTAGCAGCGCCTCCGCCATGGACTTGAGCGATAAAAGCAGGCAGCGAAGAGAACTTAGACAACGCCGATTGCTTGTGGAGCTGTTAATATGAGTCGGGATGGTTTCACAGAAAGACTCTCCCTGCATACTCTTCCCGTCCCATGTCGAAGAGTACTACCCTCCATAAGAGACAAAACAAACTTCTGACACTTCTCTGCCAACCTCCTGGGATGAAAGACAAAGAATGACTGGGGGATGAGGGGAGTAGGAGGAGTATTTAAGCCTTTGGCTGGGTTGTCTTTGCCTCCTCCTGGTGGCCAGGTTCTTATTTCCCAAAAGTACTAAATGCAGCTGTGGACTCTTTCCATTTAGGAAAAAACCTAGTCTAGACAAGACTACGCGTTACATTTCCATGCAGTCAGCTTCAGAGAATCTAGATTTGGATGTAGAAAAGGACCCTGAAGAAGGTCCTTCCTCATCAGTAATTTCCACGGGGGAGGGAACAACATTTTCCAGGTCTGCATACCAAATTCTACGGACCAAGCTGGAGCAATTTTAGAATCACTGAAACCTGCTCTTGCTTGATAGGTCTATTATCTGAGGAAGAAGGGCAAACGGTGGAAACCGTATCTGGGAAGTTTGGCGTTTAGACGAGACGCCATCAGTTCCATCTCCAAAACCCAACACCTAAGGTTAGTCATTGAAAATACCTCCGGATGAAGAGCCCACTTCCCTGGGTGAAACATCTGTCTGCTCAGGTAATCCGCCTCCCAGTTGTCCTCACCTGGGATATGAATGGCAGAAATGTGGCAGTTGTGAGAGACTGCCCACCTAAGGATGCGAGACACCTCCATTGCCAAAGAACTCCTTGTTCCTCCCTGATGGTTGATATAAGCCACTGATGTGATGTTTTCAGATTTAAATCTAATAAACCGGACCAAAATCAGGCTATCAGGGCATGGAAAACTGCTCTCAACTCCAAGATATTTATTGGAAGAGCAGATTCCACATGAGCCCAGGTTCCCTGAGCTCTTAAGGGACCCCAAACTGCTCCCCAGCCGGAAAAGCTGGCATCTGTAGTCACAATCTCCCAGGATAGTCTCAAGAAGCATGTGCCTTGGGATAGATGGTCCTGAGAAAGCCATCAGGACTCAGAGTCTCTCATCAGGCTGTCTAGGAGTATCCTCAGAGAGGTCAGAGTGGTCTCCGTTCCATTGTCTGAGCATGCATAACTGTAGAAGTCTCAGATGGAAACGAACAAAAGGAATGTCCATAGAGGCCACCATGAGACCAATTACTTAAGCCACAGATGATTGAATAGAAAGACAGGCAGAAAGAATTTTGAATTTTTTGACTTCCGTTAAGAAAATCCTCATCGAGATTGAGTCTTTGATCGTCCCCAAAAAACAGACCCTGGTATTTAGCACCAAGAAGCTCTTGTCCAGATTCAAGTTTCACCCGTGAGAGCGAAGAATCAACAACTGAGAATCTGTATGGGATCTTGATAAATGAATAGATGGGATCTTGATAAATGAATAGATGGGGCCTGAACCAAGATATCATCCAGTTATGGCGCCACTGCAATTCCATGAGATCCGGCCACAACCCCTAGAACCTTCGTAAAGATTTGTGGAGCTGTGGCTAGGTCGAAAGGCAGGGCTATAAATTGAAAGTGTTTGTCAAGGAAGGCAAACCGAAGAATTTGAAAATGATCCTTGTGAAAAGGAACATGTAGGTAAGCGTCCTTCAGGTCGATAGTGGTCATGTATTGACCCTCCTGAACTAAAGGGAGAATAGAACGAATAGTCTCCATTTTGAAGGACGGCACTCTGAGAAATTTGTTGAGGCACTTCAGATCTAGAATAGGTCGAAAAGTTCCCTCCTTTTTGGGAACCACGAATAGGTTGCAATAGAATCCTCAACCCTGTTCTGCCAGAGGAACAGGAACGATCACTCCTAGAGAAGAGAGATCTCTAACGCAATTTAAGTATACCTCTCTTTTTTCATGGTTTGGAGATAATCTGCCTCTTGGAGGACGAGATTTGAAACCTATTGGCCAAGGTACGGTAACATTGCGCATCCAAGCCTCTTGAAACAATGAAAGTCTGCCCCCACCTGATCCATCCTCAGATCTGGGGCAAACCCTTCATGCTGATTTGTTATCAGCGGAAGGCTTCTTGGACTGCTTGCCCATATTGCAAGGTTGGTTAGATCTCCATGATGGCTTGGTCTGTTCAGGTTTGGAAGAAGAAGAGGATTTCTGTCCCTTGAAATTGCGATAGGAGCGAAAATTAGAAGTCTAATGACCCTTAGGTCTAATCTTCTTATCCTGGGGTAGAAAGGCTCCCTTTCAACTCGTGACCATGGAGATAATGTCAGCCAGGCCAGGACCAAATAGGTTCTTGTCTTTAAAAGGAAGGGACAAAAGTCTAGACTTGGAAACCATGTCTGCCGACCAAGACTTTGCACACAAGGCTCTGGAAGACAGAATAGCAAGACTTGAAGTCTTTGCACTCAGACGTACTACCTGCATACTGGCATCACAAATGAAAGTATTAGCCAGTTTTAAAGCCTTGATCCTGTTTTGGATCCCTTCCACCAGAGTCTCCTCCAAAATCAGATCAGATAAGGAGTCGCACCAATATGAAGCCACAACAGCGACTACCACCATACTATTAACCGGCTGCCATAGCAGACCTTGGTGAAGAAAAATCTTTCTTAAATAACCCTCCAGATTCTTATCCATAGGGTCCTTAAAAGAGGTACTATCCTCTAAAGGAATTGTAGTTCTCTTAGCCAATGTGGATATAGCTCCATCCACATTTGGAACAGTACGCCAATGCTCCCGTACCAAATCTGCTATAGGAAACATTTTCTTAAAGACAGGAACATCCATGATTTTCCCATTTCTGGGAAATAATGTCCGACATATGGTCAGGGACAGGAAACACTTCCACAGAACTGGGCTTGACATCAAAAATTCTATTTAGTTTATTGACCATAGGAGTCTCCGCTACTGTAGTTTCAGAATCCTCCAAAGTAGCCAAAACCTCCTTAAGTAGCAAACCGAGGTGTTCAAGCTTAATTCTAAAACTAACCTCCTCTGATTCCACGGTACTAACCATATGAGAATCTTAATCTGAGATTTTGCCATTCATGCGGACGTAGACTCGGTGGGCTTCATGCGCTGCTTGGATTTATTCCAGGACTGAGCCGGCTTCCAAGAGCTCTTGGTTTGCTCTGGCTTAGCGGAGGACTGCCGACATGGGCTTTATCAGAACGAAAAAACCGAAAATCGTCCCTTAGATTAGTTCATATACTGTACACTTGCGGTAGGAGGGCACCCTTGCCCCCTGTGACCGTGGAGATAATTGAGTCCAGGCCTGGACCAGACAAAATCACTTCCTTAAAGGGAGGGAAGAAGTCTAGACTCAGAAGTCATATCCCGCAGACCATGACTTCAGCCAGAGCCCGATGGGCCTGAATAGAAAAAGCTGAAGCCATAGCATTCAAGCGAATAAACTCTATACTCTAAGCATACACTGGAGTAAACTTACCACCTTCTGTACCAGGATAACAATCTCCGATGAGCCTCTCCAATAGTAACTACGGAGCTAACCACTGCACAGAAAACGCTGCAGCCCGGAAGAGGAGACACGCAGTTGTCACGTGACCGCATCCGTGCAAAATTACACTGTTCAATAAAACACACATCTCCTCAATAAAAAAGCCTGTATAGTCCCCCCTGAATGAAAAACACTGAATATCTGAACCGAAAAGCCAAATAGCTAGAGCATCACACAAATTGCCCTGACAGCCTCAGTCCCAAAACGTATGTTAAAGGGACACTGAACCCAATTTTTTTCTTTTGTGATTCAGATAGAGCATGCAATTTTAAGCAACTTTCTAATTTACTCCTATTAGCAATTTTTCTTTGTTCTCTTGCTATCTTTATTTGAAAAAGAAGGCATCTAAGTTTTTTGTTTGTTTCAGTACTCTGGACAGCACTTTTTTATTGGTGGATGAATTTATCCACCAATCAGCAAGGACAACCCAGGTTGTTCACCAAGAATGGGCCGGCATCTTAACTTACATTCTTGCAGTTCAAATAAAGATACCAAGAGAATGAAGAAAATTTGCTAATAGGAGTAAATTAGAAAGTTGCTTAAAATGTTATGCTCTATCTGAATCACAAAAAAAAAAAAAATTGGGTACAGTGTCCCTTTAAAGACACATAAAAAATTAAATACAAGTGCCCTGCAAAACTGCACATATAAATCTCAACATGAAAAGATTTTAAAGTTGTCCCCTCACTCCATTAAAGTAGTAGAGAGGATTACCTTGGAGTTGCAGTTGTGGGGCAAGCACAGAAACCCAGGTCTGACAGATCAAGACGACATTCTGACAAGGACCTGGAGCAAAATGAAAAGATGAGTAACCAACCCTGGTTTTCCATATGGGGATTAGCATAAATTGTTGAAGGAGAAAAAAGGACTACCCTGCTGACCTCCAACAGCTAACAGCTACCATAAATCTTACTCAAGAGGATTACATGGACACAGCATTACCCCTATCCTTGCTTGCAGGGAAACTACCCATTAAAGGATAAATAATATTCTTCAGAGCACCATCTTTGTAAACCTCCATGATATACGAAGGCAAAGAATGACTGAGGGTTTATGAGAAGTGGGAGGGATACTTAAAGCTTTGCTGGGGTGTTCTTTGCCTCATCCTGGTGGCCAGGAGTTTAATTCCCACTAATAATTAGAATGGATTTGTGGACTCTCCATGCCATTGGAAAGAAAAAAAACATGAAATGTGGGATGCACCTATGTTTTACAACAGACTCTACAGCAGACTTGCTTTGTGACCCCTTAACAACAGGATCTAAGCTCTGGAGAAAGTTGTTAGTTCAGACAAGACAGGAGTGAAAACTGGACATGTGGAGGGTGGTCACCAAGGTATAAGGATATTATTATTATTATCAGGTATTTGTAGAGCGCCAACAGATTCTGCAGCGGAAGGATACAAGCTGGGCTGCAGCATAAAACATGACAAATATTTACTGGTAATAAGATAAGGTTGGTTTGATATGGAATTAAAAGCTATGTAAAGCTATGTATTTCAGGGGCGTATTTAGGTTTTGTGCTGCCCTAGGCACATAGAATCCTGCTCCCCCCCTCCCTGGATGTAGGTCATTTTTGGCCATATCATTTTTTGGTTCGGGAGTTGTGACTTTTTGGTTCGGGAGTTCCAATGCATTATTATAAGCTACGTATAAGTACATAGAAACGGCATTTTTTGGTGTAGCAATAGCAATTAGCAAACGAATCATATGATACACATTTAAATCAATCAATCAATGTCATTCTGTTACTTCATGTTGTCTGACTGTGACATTTTTAGATTTGACAGGCCACGCCACTTAGTATAACAATAATATACTGACCACCATCTATATCTATGTGAATAGACCCTGTCCCGGCCAGGAGCAGTGTAAGATGAATGTATAATTTCAGTTGCATTCTTCACTTTCTCTCATGTTTCCTGATTTAGGAAGCCACCCTGGCCTGCTAAAATTTCCTCTTTTATACAATTAGCATCTGACTTTCTCTCTGTGATGCTTTGATTTCAAAACGCCTGTGGTGAAAGTTAACACTTCATTGCTGAATGATAATAAGATCACAGCTCCAGCCTCACGTACATACACACAGCTTCTGCTCTGACTAAACCCCCCTGCATTTTAGTATGTACTTTTCTATGTATTGTATCCCAATCGCAATCACCTGACAAAAACAGCACATCTGAGTGAGTGTTCAGGAGGAATGTACATCAGCATCAGCTCCTTTATTAGCCCTTTTTAACTCATTTCGATTTAGAGGTTTAAACGTGTGTGTTAGACTCAGATTTAAAAAACAGCCATATTAGCCCTTTTTAATATAGCAAATAGCACCTAGCTAGTCCTATACTGTAGAGTAGTGTACATACAGCGCCGCAATGACCCAGGCCGTCACCCCATCAAAACCTTAACTTAACCAAATACTAGTAGTACCTTTTAATTTTTGAAATGCAGGCAGGGCAGACAGTGTCGTCATCAGTCACGGTCACCGTCTGTCTGTGTCTGCAGTGCAAACTCTGTCTGGTCACAGTCTGGTGTCTACACACTCACTCAGTGAAGTCTCACTCTCAGGCTGCTGCCGCTCTCAGTGAGTGTGACCGTCTCTAGACCTCCAAGCTCCAAGGCGGCTCTCTGTCTGCTACTGCGTGTGTACTGACTGAGAGAGTAGTACTCACATGTCACACGATCTTCTCAGTCACTAACTCATTACGCCCGCCCGGGTACCGCTGCTGCCTGGGGTCATGGGGAGTACAAATGGGACCGTGCCTGATTTCAATGAATGATCACGTGTGTGCACGTTTGTTGCTCCCTCCAGTGCGGGCGGCGTGTGAGGCGGGCGGAAGTAACGTCACGTGACCGCCGAACGGGGAATTTTTTTTTATTAATAAAAATTAATAACACTATTACCGCGGCAACCTTGCCAATATAGTGCCAGTGCCGCTCCCTCAAATCTGACGCCCTAGGCACTGGCCTTGTTGGCCTCTGCATAAATACGCCCCTGATGTATTTATAAACTAAATAAATATTATTTCATAGTGTTAAGTCAAAAAAGTATTCTTGATAAAAATAATTTTGCATGTATACTTTTTATATGTGACTCATACTGTATACAATTTTAATTCATCAATATCAGTGTTCTCCATATAAACTTTTGGCAGCTGGTGGCTTTTTAAAGTAGTCAGGTAGGGGCAGTGTAATACTTTCGAATATAAAAATTTCTGCTATGCAAAGCGCAAATGAATTGCATAATTTAACATCTAAACACAAACACAGAGTGCAAACCAATTCAAGGTAGCAATTATATTTATTGCAACTCAACACATACAGATGTCCACTTACACTTACTAGATAAAAAACTGAACAGGCTCTCCAAAGCTGCAACAGCTGCTTTAACAAGATGTATTCAGAGTTCTGGTTATCTATACGACTGTACTCCACTAGTTTGCTGATTATATTAATTTAATCATAATTTGTACAATAAACATTAAAAAATAGTTTAATATGAGATAATTTTAGCTAAATATTGGCTTATAGTTGGCCGGGTAGTCCGTAAAATCAACTGGATGGTGCACCCAGTAAAAAGCTCCTGTGGAGAACACTGAATATACATATGTATATATGCAGGCAAAAAAGCATCACAGGTACTTTGCTACTGTCTGCTAAACAAACATAGCAATGTTGACTTTTAAAGCTCTTAATAACACTGCTCGACCCTATATCTCTGACCTAGTCTCCAGATACTCGCCCACTTCGCTCTGCTCATTACCACCTTCTATCCTCCTCTCGTTACCTCCTCACATTCCCGTCTACAAGACTTCTCCAGACTGGCCCCTATTTTGTGGAACTCTCTGTCTCGCTCTACACAAAGTTTTCAAGCGCTCCTTAAAGACTCTTCTGTTTAGGGATGCATATAATATACACTGACATTTTCCTATCTTAGTCTCTCTCCTCCTTTAATTATCCCCTTGAACCCCCTTAGCATGTTAGCCTACAAACCTAGTTGCTTTGTAGATCAATTTCATGAGAGATGATTTAAAACAGTGAAACTCTAGGCAGTGCCCTCTATCCCTTTGTCTCTCATAACTGTCACGTTGCATATTAGACCCATATCTTTAGCTCTGCGGAACTTTTTGCCGCTCTACAAATAACTGATAATGATGTCTGCATCCCCAAAAATAAATAAATTAGTACTAGTTGCTATATGCTAAGAATTACATTTAGTTGGTGAATTTTTAGAAGGATTCACTAAACTACAAATCCTGGAACCGCATTACTTAATTTGTTCAGCTTTTATATATAAATAAAATACCAAAATGTGCTGCCCAGGGCACCATAAAAAAACAGAATTTATGCTTACCTGATAAATTACTTTCTCCAACGGTGTGTCCGGTCCACAGCGTCATCCATAACTTGTGGGAATATTCTCCTCCCCAACAGGAAATGGCAAAGAGCACAGCAAAAGCTGTCCATATAGTCCCTCCTAGGCTCCGCCCACCCCAGTCATTCGACCGACAGACAGGAGAAAAAACAGGAGAAACTATAGGGTGCCGTGGTGACTGTAGTTAAAGAAAGAAATTCATCAAACCTGATTAAAAAACCAGGGCGGGCCGTGGACCGGACACACCGTTGGAGAAAGTAATTTATCAGGTAAGCATAAATTCTGTTTTCTCCAAGATTGGTGTGTCCGGTCCACGGCGTCATCAATAACTTGTGGGAACCAATACCAAAGCTTTAGGACACGGATGAAGGGAGGGAGCCAATCAGGTTACCTAAACAAAAGGCACCACGGCTTGCAAAACCTTTCTCCCAAAAATAGCCTCCGAAGAAGCAAAAGTATCAAATTTGTAGAATTTGGCAAAAGTGTGCAGGGAAGACCAAGTCGCTGCCTTACATATCTGATCAACAGAAGCCTCGTTCTTGAAGGCCCATGTGGAAGCCACAGCCCTGGTAGAGTGAGCTGTGATGCGTTCGGGAGGCTGCCGTCCGGCAGTCTCATAAGCCAATCGGATTATGCTTTTCAGCCAAAAGGAAAGAGAGGTAGCAGTAGCTTTTTGACCTCTCCTCTTGCCAGAATAAACGACAAACAGAGAAGACGTTTGTCTGAAATCCTTTGTTGCTTCTAAATAGAACTTTAAAGCACAAACTACATCTAAATTGTGTAACAAACGTTCCTTCTTTGAAACTGGATTCAGACACAAAGAAGGCACAACTATTTCCTGGTTAATATTCTTGTTAGAAACAACCTTTGGAAGGAAACCAGGTTTAGTACGCAAAACAACCTTATCTGAATGGAACACCAGATAGGGCGGATTACACTGCAGAGCAGATAACTCAGAAACTCTTCTAGCAGAAGAAATAGCAACCAAAAACAGAACTTTCCAAGATAACATCTTGATATCTATGGAATGCAGAGGTTCAAACGGAACCCCTTGAAGAACTGAAAGAACTAGATTCAGACTCCAGGGAGGAGTCAAAGGTCTATAAACAGGCTTGATCCTGACCAAAGCCTGAACAAAAGCTTGAACATCTGGCACAGCTGCCAGTCGTTTGTGTAACAAGACAGATAAAGCAGAAATCTGTCCCTTTAGAGAACTCGCTAATAATCCCTTATCCAAACCTTCTTGGAGAAAGGAAAGGATCCTAGGAATTTTGATCTTACTCCATGAGAATCCCTTGGATTCACACCAACAGATATATCTTTTCCATATTTTATGGTAAATGTTTCTAGTTACAGGTTTTCTGGCTTGTACCAGAGTATCTATCACAGAATCCGAAAACCCACGCTTAGATAAAATCAAGCATTCAAATTCCAAGCCGTCAGCTGGAGGGAAACTAGATTTGGATGTTCGAATGGACCCTGTACTAGAAGATCCTGTCTCAAAGGTAGCTTCCATGGTGGAGCCGATGACATATTCACCAGGTCTGCATACCAAGTCCTGCGTGGCCACGCAGGAGCTATCAAGATCACCGAGGCCCTCTCCTGTTTGATCCTGGCTACCAGCCTGGGAATGAGAGGAAACGGTGGAAACACATAAGCTAGGTTGAAGGCCCAAGGCGCTACTAATGCATCCACTAGAGTCGCCTTGGGATCCCTGGATCTAGACCCGTAGCAAGGAACCTTGAAGTTCTGACGAGACGCCATCAGATCCATGTCTGGAATGCCCCATAATTGAGTCAACTGGGCAAATATCTCCGGGTGGAGTTCCCACTCCCCCGGATGGAATGTCTGACGACTCAGATAATCCGCCTCCCAGTTTTCCACACCTGGGATGTGGATCGCAGATAGGTGGCAGGAGTGATCCTCGGCCCATTTTATGATTTTGGTCACTTCTCTCATCGCCAGAGAACTCCTTGTTCCCCCCTGATGATTGATGTAAGCAACAGTCGTCATGTTGTCTGATTGGAATCTTATGAATCTGGCCTTTGCTAGTTGAGGCCAAGCCCTGAGAGTATTGAATATCGCTCTCAGTTCCAGAATGTTTATCGGGAGAAGAGACTCTTCCCGAGACCATAGACCCTGAGCTTTCAGGGAGTCCCAGACCGCGCCCCAGCCCACTAGACTGGCGTCGGTCGTGACGATGACCCACTCTGGTCTGCGGAAGCTCATTCCCTGGGACAGGTGATCCTGGGTTAGCCACCAACGGAGTGAGTCTCTGGTCTTCTGATCTACTTGAATCACTGGAGACAAGTCTGTATAGTCCCCATTCCACTGTTTTAGCATGCACAGTTGTAATGGTCTTAGATGAATTCGTGCAAAAGGAATTATGTCCATTGCTGCAACCATCAACCCTACTACTTCCATGCACTGAGCTATGGAAGGTCGTGGAACAGAGTGAAGAACTTGACAAGCGTTTAGAAGTTTTGACTTTCTGACATCTGTCAGGAAAATCTTCATTTCTAAAGAATCTATTATTGTCCCCAAGAAGGGAACTCTTGTCGACGGAGACAGGGAACTCTTTTCTATGTTCACCTTCCACCCGTGAGATCTGAAAAAGGCCAGAACGATGTCTGTGTGAGCCTTTGCCTTTGAAAGAGACGACGCTTGTATCAGAATGTCGTCCAAGTAAGGTGCCACTGCAATGCCCCTTGGTCTTAGAACCGCTAAAAGGGACCGAGTACCTTTGTGAAAATCCTTGGAGCAGTGGCTAGTCCGAATGGGAGAGCCACAAACTGGTAATGTTTGTCCAGAAAGGCGAACCTTAGGAACTGATGATGATCTTTGTGGATAGGAATATGTAGATACGCATCCTTTAGATCCACGGTAGTCATAAATTGACCCTCCTGGATTGTAGGTAAAATCGTTCAAATAGTTTCCATTTTGAACGATGGTACTCTGAGAAATTTGTTTAGAATCTTTAAATCCAGAATTGGTCTGAAAGTTCCCTCTTTTTTGGGAACTACAAACAGATTTGAGTAAAACCCCATTCCTTGTTCCACAGTTGGAACTGGGTGTATCACTCCCATTTTTAACAGGTCTTCTACACAATGTAAGAATGCCTGTCTCTTTATTTGGTTTGAAGATAAGTGAGACATGTGGAACCTTCCCTTTGGGGGTAGTTCCTTGAATTCCAGAAGATAACCCTGAGAAACTATTTCTAATGCCCAGGGATACTGAACATCTCTTGCCCAAGCCTGAGCGAAGAGAGAGAGTCTGCCCCCTACTAGATCCGGTCCCAGATCGGGGGCTACTCCTTCATGCTGTCTTGGTAGCAGCAGCAGGCTTCTTGGCCTGCTTACCCTTGTTCCAGCCTTGCATTGGTTTCCAAGCTGGTTTGGTTTGCGAAGCATTACCCTCTTGTCTAGAGGCTGCAGAGTTGGAGGCCGGTCCGTTCCTGAAATTGCGAAAGGAACGAAAATTAGACTTATTCTTGGCCTTGAAAGGCCTATCTTGTGGGAGGGCGTGGCCCTTACCCCCAGTGATGTCTGAGATGATCTCTTTCAATTCTGGCCCAAAAAGGGTTTTACCCTTGAAAGGGATATTAAGCAATTTTGTCTTGGAAGATACATCCGCTGACCAAGACTTTAGCCAGAGCGCTCTGCGCGCCACAATTGCAAACCCTGAATTTTTCGCCGCTAATCTAGCTAACTGCAAAGCGGCATCTAAAATAAAGGAATTAGCTAACTTAAGTGCGTGAATTCTGTCCATAACCTCCTCATACGGAGTCTCTCTACTGAGCGACTTTTCTAGTTCCTCGAACCAGAACCATGCTGCTGTAGTGACAGGAATAATGCACGAAATAGGTTGCAGGAGGTAACCTTGCTGTACAAAAATCTTTTTAAGCAATCCCTCCAATTTTTTATCCATAGGATCTTTGAAAGCAAAATTATCCTCGATAGGAATAGTAGTGCGCTTAGCTAGTGTAGAAACTGCCCCCTCGACCTTAGGGACTGTCTGCCATAAGTCCTTTCTGGGGTCGGACAAAAGGTATGCCGGGCTTCTCCCACTCCTTATTCACTATGTCCGCCACCCGTTTGGGTATAGGAAAAGCGTTGGGGTGCACCGGAACCTCTAGGAACTTGTCCATCTTGCACAATTTTTCTGGAATGACCAGGTTGTCACAATCATCCAGAGTAGATAGCACCTCCTTAAGCAGTGCGCGGAGATGCTCCAATTTAAATGTCACAACATCAGGTTCTGCCTGTTGAGAAATTCTACCTGAATCAGAAATTTCCCCATCTGACAAAACCTCCCTCATGGCCACTTCAGATTGGTGTGAGGGTATGACAGAACAATTATCATCAGCGCCCTCCTGCTCTACAGTGTTTAAAACAGAGCAATCGCGCTTTCTCTGAAATGCAGGCATTTTGGATAAAATATTTGCTATGGAGTTATCCATTACTGCCGTCAATTGTTGCATAGTAACAAGCATTGGCGCGCTAGAAGTACTAGGGGTCTCCTGCATGGGCAAAACTGGTGTAGACACAGAAGGAGATGATGTAGAACTATGTCTACTCCCTTCATCTGATGAATCATCTTGGGCAACTTTACTATCTGTAGCAGTACTGTCCTTACTTTGTTTGGACGCTATGGCACAATTATCACACAATTTTGAAGGGGGAGACACATTGGCTTCCATACATACAGAACATAGTTTATCTGAAGGCACAGACATGTTAAACAGGCTTAAACTCGTCAATAAAGTACAAAAACCGTTTTAAAACAAAACCGTTACTGTCTCTTTAAATTTTAAACAGGGCACACTTTTTTACTGAATATGTGAAAAACTATGAAGGAATTGTTCAATTTTCACCAAATTTTCACAAATTTTGTCTTAAAGCATTCAAAGCATTGCACCCAAAAATCCAGACCTTTAACCCTTAAAATGACAAAACCGGAGCCGTTTATAGTTTTAACCCCTCTACAGTCCCAGCTACAGCCTTTGCTGCGACTTTACCAAACCCAGGGGGGTATACAATACCAGATGAAGCCTTCTAGGGACCTTTTCAACTACTTCCAGACCCATACACATGCAGCTGCATGTCCTGCTCTCAAAAGTAACTGCGCAGTAATGGCGCGAAAATGAGGCTCTGCCTACTACAAAGAAGGCCCTTCCTGACTAGGAAGGTGTCTAAGCCAGTGCCTGCCGTGAAAAAAACGTTCCCCAAAGTGATAAAGTGTGAATTTTAACATCAAGCTGTATAAAATGCCCAAATAAAGCAATCGATCTAGCCCATAAAAGTGTCTACCAGAAAAATGACAGCCTTCCAGCATTACCCAGTCTTGTTAGAAATATGGCTAGTCATACCTTAAGCAGAAAAGTCTGCCAACTGTTCCCCCAACTGAAGTTATCTCTTCTCAACAGTCCTATGTGGGAACAGAAACCGATTTTAGTTACTGCTGCTAAAATCATACTCCTCTCACAAACAGAACTCTTCATCCTTTTCTGTTTCAGAGTAAATAGTACATACCAGCACTATTTTAAAATAACAAACTCTTGAAAGTAGAATAAAAAACTACAACTAAACACCACATACTCTTCACCATCTCCGTGGAGATGCTGCTTGCTCAGCGGCAAAGAGAATGACTGGGGTGGGCGGAGCCTAGGAGGGACTATATGGACAGCTTTTGCTGTGCTCTTTGCCATTTCCTGTTGGGGAGGAGAATATTCCCACAAGTTATGGATGACGCCGTGGACCGGACACACCAATGTTGGAGAAATAAAACATGTATAGATTATTTCATCAGTTTAGCACACTGGTTTTCAAACCTGTCCTCTGGCTTCCCTAACAGGCCCGTTGTTTAGGATTACCTTGAATGAGAGCAGGTAAAATAACCATGTTTAATAATCTGCAGATTATTTAATCTGTGCTCTAGTTCAGATATCCACAAAATGTGGCCGGTTAGGGAAGCCTGAGGCCTTGGTTGTTTAGAATAATTTAAGCTGTACATGGAATTCTCCATTTCCTTCTAAGGGTTAAATGCTAAACTAAGACAGGACTGTAACAGTAGAACTATATTCCACTAGTGACAGTAATATTCATGGTTTCACATACCACTGATGATCTCTCTGGAATAGGCTCATTCCTGAGTGCATGAAGAGCTTTAAGTGCCGCATTGTGCCGCGCTGCCTGACGTGTTTTTCCTTCTCCATAGAACTCACTGTTTCCCACAGTCAATTGAACATAGAACGTTTTAAGCATTGGGCAAAGGTATCTGTGAAAGAACATTAGAAACACTATTAATCAAGACATACAGCTATTTAGGGATTTAACATATAAAGCAGCAGAACTGTGTTTCAGTAGGAAATAAAAAAAAAAATAAGGAAAACTTGGCGATAAACTTTACTTCATGGTAAACATTAACTGTGGCAGACAACACAACTATAGTGAAATATATCGGTTTCCTAAGAAGTAAAACATTAAGGGAATATGTGGCACTATGCAATGCTATAGATGCAACTGTATGTACCTGAAATGTGATATAATCACAATCAATAGTTAAATAATAAGTCAAGACAACATCAAACCAACTGGATTAATGTACATTAAAATAACACTGTTTCTAAAACCTTATGACGAATGACACAATGGTTCAAAATGTGTAACCAAATTGTTGATAATTTTCTATAAAAAAAATAAAATATATATATATTCTCTCACTTGCATTGTGGTGTTAGCCTAGGGGCAGTACTGAATACTCGATACCAACACGTTTTGTGCCCCCTTAGACAACAATCACGCCCTACATGATCAAGCCTTAAAGAGCCTTGGGTTAACTTTTGGAACACCAGGGAAGAGTTAAAAAAGCATTTCTATATTACCTTTATTGAATTTCATATTTCTGAGCCACTGTTTTAACCATTGTGTCTGCTTATTTTTTTATGTATAGACTAAAATTTGCTGACCAATAAATAAAAATATTAAAGTGAGAATCGTATGTTAAAAACTTAAATTATGCTTACCTGATCATTTTCTTTTCTTAAGATGGAAAGAGTTCACAGCTGCATTCATTACTTTTGGGAAATAAGAACCTGGCCACCAGGAGGAGGCAAAGACACCCCATCCCCGAACCAGATAAACATCTGTTCCAACCTCCCGAACACAGGAGAGACCCCTAAAAGGGAACTGCAACAGTAACATAACTGTGCTGGAAGAGCGGCTAATCCCCCTAAGGGACACAGGGCGCTGCTCATTTTATCCACCTCGAAAAGAGGAAAGGATGAGAAGACCTCGCCGGAGATCGATCTAGCAACCCTTGGATTGCTACAGTACAGAGTAGCCACAGAGCATTAGTATTCTGAGCTAGTTGTCCAACTAGCCACGAACTTCAGACACAAGTGGAAAAGTGAGGACAAGTTACCCGAACAGAGCAACATCAAGCCTCCACATCACCTCAGATACGAAGCAGAGGACAAAAAAACATGGGTCTTGATGCCACCTGGATGGCAAAACCCAAAATAGTGGAAAAACCACTAGAACCTCCTCTATTCCAAGAAATAAATGCAGCGCATTCCCAACACCAGGGAAAGGACCCCTAACTGGAACCCAAAAAAAAGGCCTCACCTTTTAATGTTCAGAAAAAGGAAGAACCAATTCCCGAAGGGAATGCAAGTCTCCCAGGGAAGACAACCCATCCACAAGGAGAAAACGGATAACATCCAAGAGGTCTCAATGAGGAAGAACTACTAAAGGAAGAACTACTAAAGGAAGAACTACTAAAGGAACAAGTGCAAAAGGACAATTTCCTAAAGCAACACCGCCCCGACCGGTAGAAAATATAATTTATGTAAGAACTTACCTGATAAATTCATTTCTTTCATATTAGCAAGAGTCCATGAGCTAGTGACGTATGGGATATACATTTCTACCAGGAGGGGCAAAGTTTCCCAAACCTCAAAATGCCTATAAATACACCCCTCACCACACCCACAAATCAGTTTAACGAATAGCCAAGAAGTGGGGTGATAAAAAAAGTGCGAAAGCATATAAAATAAGGAATTGGAATAGTTGTGCTTTATTCAAAAAAATCATAACCACCACAAAAAGGGTGGGCCTCATGGACTCTTGCTAATATGAAAGAAATGAATTTATCAGGTAAGTTCTTACATAACTTATGTTTTCTTTCATGTAATTAGCAAGTGTCCATGAGCTAGTGACGTATGGGATAATGACTACCCAAGATGTGGATCTTTCCACGCAAGAGTCACTAGAGAGGGAGGGATAAAATAAAGACAGCCAATTCCTGCTGAAAATAATCCACACCCAAAATAAAGTTTAATGAAAACATAAGTAGAAGATTCAAACTGAAACCGCTGCCTGAAGTACTTTTCTACCAAAAACTGCTTCAGAAGAAGAAAACACATCAAAATGGTAGAATTTAGTAAAAGTATGCAAAGAGGACCAAGTTGCTGCTTTGCAAATCTGATCAACCGAAGCCTCATTCCTAAACGCCCAGGAAGTAGAATCTGACCTAGTAGAATGAGCTGTAATCCTTTGAGGCAGAGTTTTACCCGACTCGACATAAGCATGGTGAATTAAGGATTTACAACCAGGATGCCAAAGAAATGGCAGAAGCTTTCTGACCTTTTCTAGAACCGGAAAAGATGACAAATAGACTAGAAGTCTTTCGGAAAGACTTAGTAGATTCAACATAATATTTCAAAGCTCTAACAACATCCAAAGAATGCAACGATTTCTCCTTAGAATTCTTAGGATTAGGACATAATGAAGGAACCACAATTTCTCTACTAATGTTGTTGGAATTCACAACCTTAGGTAAAAATTCAAAAGAAGTTCGCAACACCGCCTTATCCTGATGAAAAATCAGAAAAGGAGACTCACAAGAAAGAGCAGATAATTCAGAGACTCTTCTGGCAGAAGAGATGGCCAAAAGGAACAAAACTTTCCAAGAAAGTAATTTAATGTCCAATGAATGCATGGGTTCAAAAGGAGGAGCTTGAAGAGCCCCCAGAACCAAATTCAAACTCCAAGGAGGAGAAATAGACTTAATGACAGGTTTTATACGAACCAAAGCTTGTACAAAACAATAAATATCAGGAAGATTAGCAATCTTTCTGTGAAAAAGAACAGAAAGAGCAGAGATTTGTCCTTTCAATGAACTTGCGGACAAACCTTTATCTAAACCATCCTGAAGAAACTGTAAAATTCTCGGAATTCTAAAAGAATGCCACCAAGACACCAAGAAATATAAGTCTTCCAGACTCTATAATATATCTCTCTAGATACAGATTTACGAGCCTGTAACATAGTATTAATCACAGAGTCAGAGAAACCTCTTTGACCAAGAATCAAGCGTTCAATCTCCATACCTTTAAATTTAAGGATTTGAGATCCTGATGGAAGAAAGGACCTTGCGACAGAAGGTCTGGTCTTAACGGAAGAGTCCACGGCTGGCAAGAGGCCATCCGGACAAGATCCGCATACCAAAACCTGTGAGGCCATGCTGGAGCTACCAGCAGAACAAACGAGCATTCCTTCAGAATCTTGGAGATTACTCTTGGAAGAAGAACTAGAGGCGGAAAGATATAGGCAGGATGATACTTCCAAGGAAGTGATAATGCATCCACTGCCTCCGCCTGAGGATCCCGGGATCTGGACAGATACCTGGGAAGTTTCTTGTTTAGATGAGAAGCCATCAGATCTATTTCTGGGAGTTCCCACATTTGAACAATCTGAAGAAATACCTCTGGGTGAAGAGACCATTCGCCCGGATGCAACGTTTGGCGACTGAGATAATCCGCTTCCCAATTGTCTATACCTGGGATATGAACCGCAGAGATTAGACAGGAGCTGGATTCCGCCCAAACCAGAATTCGAGATACTTCTTTCATAGCCAGAGGACTGTGAGTCCCTCCTTGATGATTGATGTATGCCACAGTTGTGACATTGTCTGTCTGAAAACAAATGAACAACTCTCTCTTCAGAAGAGGCCAAGACTGAAGAGCTCTGAAAATTGCACGGAGTTCCAAAATATTGATCGGTAATCTCACCTCCTGAGATTCCCAAACCCCTTGTGCCATCAGAGACCCCCACACAGTTCCTCAACCTGTAAGACTTGCATCTGTTGAGATTATAGTCCAGGTCGGAAGAACAAAAGAAGCCCCCTGAATTAAACAATGGTGATCTGTCCACCACGTCAGAGAATGTCGTACAATCGGTTTTAAAGATATTAATTGAGATATCTTTGTGTAATCCCTGCACCATTGGTTCAGCATACAGAGCTGAAGAGGTCGCATGTGAAAACGAGCAAAGGGGATCGCGTCCGATGCAGCAGTCATAAGACCTAGAATTTCCATGCATAAGGCTACCGAAGGGAATGATTGTGACTGAAGGTTTCGACAAGCTGAAATCAATTTCAGACGTCTCTTGTCTGTTAAAGACAGAGTCATGGACACTGAATCTATCTGGAAACCCAAAAAGGTTACCCTTGTCTGAGGAATCAATGAACTTTTTAGGGAATTGATCCTCCAACCATGATCTTGAAGAAACAACACAAGTCGATTTGTATGAGATTCTGCTAAATGTAAAGACTGAGCAAGTACTAAGATATCGTCCAAATAAGGAAATACCACAATACCCTGTTCTCTGATTACAGACAGAAGGGCACCGAGAACCTGTGTAAAAATTCTTGGAGCTGTAGCTAGGCCAAACGGCAGAGCCACAAACTGGTAATCCTTGTCCAGGAAAGAGAATCTCAGTAACTGATAGTGATCTGGATGAATCGGAATATGCAGATATGCATCCTGTAAATCTATTGTAGACATATAATGCCCTTGCTGAACAAAAGGCAAGATAGTCCTTACAGTTACCATTTTGAATGTTGGTATCCTTACATAACGATTCAATATTTTTAGATCCAGAACTGGTCTGAAGGAATTCTCCTTCTTTGGTACAATGAAGAGATTCGAATAAAACCCCAGCCCCTGTTCCAAAACTGGAACTGACATAATTACTCCAGCCAACTCTAGATCTGAAACACATTTCAGAAATGCTTGAGCTTTCACTGGGTTTACTGGGACACGGGAAAGAAAAAATCTCTTTGCAGGAGGTCTTATCTTGAAACCAATTCTGTACCCTTCTGAAACAATGTTCTGAATACAAAGATTGTGAACAGAATTGATCCAAATTTCTTTGAAAAAACGTAATCTGCCCCCTACCATCTGAGCTGGAATGAGGGCCGCACCTTCATGTGGACTTAGAAGCTGGCTTTGCTTTTCTAGAAGGCTTGGATTTATTCCAGACTGAAACTGCTCCTGAGGATGAAGGATCAGGCTTTTGTTCTTTGTTGAAACGAAAGGAACGAAAACGATTATTAGCCCTGTTTTTACCTTTAGATTTTTTATCCTGTGGTAAAAAAGATCCTTTCCCACCAGTAACAGTTGAGATAATAGAATCCAACTGAGAACCAAATAATTTATTACCCTGGAAAGAAAGGGAAAGCAGAGTAGACTTAGAAGACATATCAGCATTCCAAGTTTTAAGCCATAAAGCTCTTCTAGCTAAAATAGCTAGAGACATAAACCTGACATCAACTCTGATAATATAAAAAATGGCATCACAGATAAAATTATTAGCATGTTGAAGAAGAATGATAATATTATGAGAATCATGATCTGTTACTTGTTGCGCTAAAGTTTCCAACCAAAAAGTTGAAGCTGCAGCAACATCAGCCAATGATATAGCAGGTCTAAGAAGATTACCTGAACACAGATAAGCTTTTCTTAGAGAGGATTCAATTTTCCTATCTAAAGGATCCTTAAAGGAAGTTCCATCTGCCGTAGGAATAGTAGTACGTTTAGCAAGGGTAGAAATAGCCCCATCAACTTTAGGGATTTTGTCCCAAAACTCTAATCTGTCGGACGGCACAGGATATAATTGCTTAAAACGTTTAGAGGGAGTAAATGAATTACCCAAATTATTCAATTCTCTGGAAATTACTTCAGAAATAGCACCAGGAACAGGAAAAACTTCTGGAATAACCACAGGAGATTTAAAGACCTTGTCTAAACGTTTAGATTTAGTATCAAGAGGACCAGAATCCTCAATTTCTAAAGCAATTAAAACTTCTTTAAGTAAAGAACGAATAAATTCCATTTTAAATAAATATGAAGATTTATCAGCATCAACCTCTGAGACAGAATCCTCTGAACCAGAAGAATCATTAGAATCAGAATGATGTTCATTTAAAAATTCATCTGGATAACGAGAAGTTTTAAAAGATTTTTTGTGTTTACTAGAAGGAGGAATAACAGATATAGCCTTCTTAATGGATTCAGAAACGAAATCTCTTATGTTATCAGGAACACTCTGAACATTAGATGTTGTTGGAACTGCAACAGGTAATGGTACTTTACTAAAGGAAATATTATCTGCATTAACAAGTTTGTCATGACATTTAATACAAACAACAGCTGGAGGAACAGCTACCAAAAGTTTACAGCAGATACACTTAGCTTTGGTAGTTCCAGCACCAGACAGCGATTTTCCTGAAGTATTTCTGACTCAGATGCAACGTGAGACATCTTGCAATATGTAAGAGAAAAAACAACATATAAAGCAAAATTGATCAAATTCCTTAAATGACAGTTTCAGGAATGGGAAAAAATGCCAAAGAACAAGCTTCTAGCAACCAGAAGCAATGAAAAATGAGACTTAAATAATGTGGAGACAAAAGAGACGCCCATATTTTTTTAGCGCCAAAAAAGACGCCCACATTATTTGTCGCCTAAATGCTTTTGGCGCCAAAATGACGCCACATCCGGAACGCCGACATTTTTGGCGCAAAAGAACGTCAAAAAAAATGACGTAACTTCCGGCGACACGTATGACGCCGGAAACAGAAAAGATTTTTTTGCGCCAAAAAAGTCCGCGCCAAGAATGACGCAATAAAATGAAGCATTTTCAGCCCCCGCGAGCCTAACAGCCCACAGGGAAAAAGTCAAATTTTTAAGGTAAGAAAAATGATTGATTCAAATGCATTATCCCAAATATGAAACTGACTGTCTGAAAAAAAGGAATGTTGAACATTCTGAGTCAAGGCAAATAAATGTTTGAATACATATATTTAGAACTTTAAAAAAGTGCCCAACCATAGCTTTAGAGTGTCACAGAAAATAAGACTTACTTACCCCAGGACACTCATCTACATGTTTGTAGAAAGCCAAACCAGTACTGAAACGAAAATCAGCAGAGGTAATGGTATATATATATATATATATATATATATATAAGAGTATATCGTCGATCTGAAAAGGGAGGAAAGAGATGAATCTCTACGACCGATAACAGAGAACCTATGAAATAGACCCCGTAGAAGGAGATCATTGAATTCAAACAGGCAATACTCTCTTCACATCCCTCTGACATTCACTGCACGCTGAGAGGAAAACCGGGCTCCAACCTGCTGCGGAGCGCATATCAACGTAGAATCTAGCACAAACTTACTTCACCACCTCCATAGGAGGCAAAGTTTGTAAAACTGATTTGTGGGTGTGGTGAGGGGTGTATTTATAGGCATTTTGAGGTTTGGGAAACTTTGCCCCTCCTGGTAGGAATGTATATCCCATACGTCACTAGCTCATGGACTCTTGCTAATTACATGAAAGAAAAGAGACGCTAAACCTTTTAATCTTCCCACCACGTGGAAATTAATACTCTAGGTTCCGAGGGTATTGGAAGCAACAGAGAGTGACACAGCAAAATTCACTGACCCAGTCACCAGAGCGACGGCTATTTAGGACTGAAACAATCCCGAAAGCTGCACGGACCCGCAAGTCAACTTGAGAATGCTTAGCTGAAACTTGTAAAACAAATAACAAGAAAACTAATAGCACTCGGCACCCCCATCTGACCAGCAAGGCATAATAGGCGCCACGTGTCTGACTAAGCAGCAAGACAGAAGATCTGAACCCAATCAGGCCCAGCCTGCAACCAGGGCCATGACTGCCAAGCTAGCTAAATCCTCAGAAAAAAAGAAAACAGACAAACGTGGGACTAACGTGTACCGAATAACTTCCATAGAAGCAAAGCAGCGAGTATCGATCCCAGATATTTTTAAGTTCCCGCAGGAAACATAGTATGAAAAAGAAAATAAAATTCATCCAAACCGGATTAAATAAAATAACAGGCAACCCGAGGGTTGACGCCCAAGAAGAACAGAAGGAAAGATCTCGATAACAAGACTTAAAGGAGATTACTTCATCCCCCATGTCTAACGAGGTGCACCATTTGAAGGAGGAGACTGATGAGTCCCATACCCAAGAAGGATAGGGTCCGCAAGCAACTCAAAAACATGTCTGAGTAAAACACTAAGGCGAGCCCGCTTGTAACGAAAGGCACAACACTTAGGAAAAGTTACACCCACAGGGAACTGTACATGCCCTCCAGAGGACGAAAGACCTGGGGCAATCTGGCACGAGCACAATCGCGAATAAACATCTGGACTTTGTAAACGCGCAAGCGCCAAAAGTATGTAAAAGCGAAATTGTGCCACAACCTCCAGGAGGAACAATCCACCCTCCAAAGACTGAAACACATAACTTGGGTTACCCGCATGTGTAGTAGCAGAAAGCGGTAGGGAACTCGCATCCCGGAGGACAGGACCCCCCAAGGCAGATGGCTCAGCAGTCTCTTGAATCCCCGAGCCCGACGAACAAGACGCTCTAGGACGGCCTTAAGAACATTACTGACTGACCCGAATCAATGGGGCCAATTCGCATTCTTCACAGGACGAAGAATCTGATTTAGAAAGTTGACCAATCTCAACATCAGCATCCTCCATAACTGGATCAAGGATACCCAAAAATGGACTATATATAAAACAATTTGAACGGCACCTGACACCCACAATAGCTGGGGCACTCACCACCTCCTATGTACCAGACACTAGCGGACTAAAATTTTCCGTTGCCACACAGTCAGGAATGTGGAAATGGGAGACCAAAACGTAAACACGCCCAGTCACAAGGTGAACGGTACAGTCCAAAAAAACATAATTTATGTAAGAACTTACCTGATAAATTCATTTCTTTCATATTAGCAAGAGTCCATGAGCTAGTGACGTATGGGATATACATTCCTACCAGGAGGGGCAAAGTTTCCCAAACCTCAAAATGCCTATAAATACACCCCTCACCACACCCACAATTCAGTTTAACGAATAGCCAAGAAGTGGGGTGATAAGAAAAAAGTGCGAAAGCATATAAAATAAGGAATTGGAATAATTGTGCTTTATACAAAAACATAACCACCACAAAAAAAGGGCGGGCCTCATGGACTCTTGCTAATATGAAAGAAATGAATTTATCAGGTAAGTTCTTACATAAATTATGTTTTCTTTCATGTAATTAGCAAGAGTCCATGAGCTAGTGACGTATGGGATAATGACTACCCAAGATGTGGATCTTTCCACACAAGAGTCACTAGAGAGGGAGGGATAAAATAAAGACAGCCAATTCCTGCTGAAAATAATCCACACCCAAAATAAAGTTTAACGAAAAACATAAGCAGAAGATTCAAACTGAAACCGCTGCCTGAAGTACTTTTCTACCAAAAACTGCTTCAGAAGAAGAAAATACATCAAAATGGTAGAATTTAGTAAAAGTATGCAAAGAGGACCAAGTTGCTGCTTTGCAGATCTGGTCAACCGAAGCTTCATTCCTAAACGCCCAGGAAGTAGATACTGACCTAGTAGAATGAGCTGTAATTCTCTGAGGCGGAATTTTACCCGACTCAACATAGGCAAGATGAATTAAAGATTTCAACCAAGATGCCAAAGAAATGGCAGAAGCTTTCTGGCCTTTCCTAGAACCGGAAAAGATAACAAATAGACTAGAAGTCTTACGGAAAGATTTCGTAGCTTCAACATAATATTTCAAAGCTCTAACAACATCCAAAGAATGCAACGATTTCTCCTTAGAATTCTTAGGATTAGGACATAATGAAGGAACCACAATTTCTCTACTAATGTTGTTGGAATTCACAACTTTAGGTAAAAATTCAAAAGAAGTTCGCAACACCGCCTTATCCTGATGAAAAATCAGAAAAGGAGACTCACAAGAAAGAGCAGATAATTCAGAAACTCTTCTAGCAGAAGAGATGGCCAAAAGGAACAAAACTTTCCAAGAAAGTAATTTAATGTCCAATGAATGCATAGGTTCAAATGGAGGAGCTTGAAGAGCTCCCAGAACCAAATTCAAACTCCAAGGAGGAGAAATTGACTTAATGACAGGTTTTATACGAACCAAAGCTTGTACAAAACAATGAATATCAGGAAGAATAGCAATCTTTCTGTGAAAAAGAACAGAAAGAGCAGAGATTTGTCCTTTCAAAGAACTTGCGGACAAACCCTTATCTAAACCATCCTGAAGAAACTGTAAAATTCTCGGTATTCTAAAAGAATGCCAAGAAAAATGATGAGAAAGACACCAAGAAATATAAGTCTTCCAGACTCTATAATATATCTCTCGAGATACAGATTTACGAGCCTGTAACATAGTATTAATCACGGAGTCAGAGAAACCTCTTTGACCAAGAATCAAGCGTTCAATCTCCATACCTTTAAATTTAAGGATTTCAGATCCTGATGGAAAAAAGGACCTTGTGATAGAAGGTCTGGTCTTAACGGAAGAGTCCACGGTTGGCAAGAGGCCATCCGGACAAGATCCGCATACCAAAACCTGTGAGGCCATGCTGGAGCTACCAGCAGAACAAACGAGCATTCCTTCAGAATCTTGGAGATCACTCTTGGAAGAAGAACTAGAGGCGGAAAGATATAGGCAGGATGATACTTCCAAGGAAGTGATAATGCATCCACTGCCTCCGCCTGAGGATCCCGGGATCTGGACAGATACCTGGGAAGTTTCTTGTTTAGATGGGACGCCATCAGATCTATTTCTGGAAGTTCCCACATTTGAACAATCTGAAGAAATACCTCTGGGTGAAGAGACCATTCGCCCGGATGCAACATTTGGCGACTTAGATAATCCGCTTCCCAATTGTCTACACCTGGGATATGAACCGCAGAGATTAGACAGGAGCTGGATTCCGCCCAAACCAAAATTCGAGATACTTCTTTCATAGCCAGAGGACTGTGAGTCCCTCCTTGATGATTGATGTATGCCACAGTTGTGACATTGTCTGTCTGAAAACAAATGAACGATTCTCTCTTCAGAAGAGGCCAAAACTGAAGAGCTCTGAAAATTGCACGGAGTTCCAAGATATTGATAGGTAATCTCACCTCCTGAGATTCCCAAACTCCCTGTGCCGTCAGAGATCCCCACACAGCTCCCCAACCCGAGAGACTTGCATCTGTTGAAATTACAGTCCAGGTCGGAAGCACAAAAGAAGCCCCCTGAATTAAACGATGGTGATCTGTCCACCATGTTAGAGAGTGCCGAACAATCGGTTTTAAAGATATTGTTTGAGATATCTTCGTGTAATCCTTGCACCATTGCTTCAGCATACAGAGCTGAAGAGGTCGCATGTGAAAACGAGCAAAGGGGATCGCGTCCGATGCAGCAGTCATAAGACCTAGAATTTCCATGCATAAGGCTACCGAAGGGAATGATTGTGACTGAAGGTTTCGACAAGCTGCAATCAATTTTAGACGTCTCTTGTCTGTTAAAGACAGAGTCATGGACACTGAATCCATCTGGAAACCCAGAAAGGTTACCCTTGTCTGAGGAATCAAAGAACTTTTTGGTAAATTGATCCTCCAACCATGATCTTGAAGAAACAACACAAGTCGATTCGTATGAGATTCTGCTAAATGTAAAGACTGAGCAAGTACCAAGATATCGTCCAAATAAGGAAATACCACAATACCCTGTTCTCTGATTACAGACAGAAGGGCACCGAGAACCTTTGTAAAAATTCTTGGAGCTGTAGCTAGGCCAAACGGCAGAGCCACAAACTGGTAATGCTTGTCCAGAAAAGAGAATCTCAGGAACTGAAAATGATCTGGATGAATCGGAATATGCAGATATGCATCCTGTAAATCTATTGTGGACATATAATTCCCTTGCAGAACAAAAGGCAAGATAGTCCTTATAGTTACCATTTTGAACGTTGGTATCCTTACATAACGATTCAATATTTTTAGATCCAGAACTGGTCTGAAGGAATTCTCCTTCTTTGGTACAATGAAGAGATTTGAATAAAACCCCATCCCCTGTTCCTGAACTGGAACTGGCATAATTACTCCAGTCAACTCTAGATCTGAAACACATTTCAGAAATGCTTGAGCTTTTACTGGATTTACTGGGACACGGGAAAGAAAAAATCTCTTTGCAGGAGGTCTTATCTTGAAACCAATTCTGTACCCTTCTGAAACAATGTTCTGAATCCAAAGATTGTGAACAGAATTGATCCAAATTTCCTTGAAAAAACGTAACCTGCCCCCTACCAGCTGAGCTGGAATGAGGGCCGCACCTTCATGTGGACTTAGAAGCAGGCTTTGCCTTTCTAGCTGGCTTGGATTTATTCCAGACTGGAGATGGTTTCCAAACTGAAACTGCTCCTGAGGATGAAGGATTAGGCTTTTGTTCTTTGTTGAAACGAAAGGAACGAAAACGATTATTAGCTCTACTTTTACCTTTAGATTTTTTATCCTGTGGTAAAAAAGTTCCTTTCCCACCAGTAACAGTTGAAATGATGGAATCCAACTGAGAACCAAATAATTTGTTACCCTGGAAAGAAATAGAAAGTAAAGTTGATTTAGAAGCCATATCAGCATTCCAAGTTTTAAGCCATAAAGCTCTTCTAGCTAAAATAGCTAGAGACATAAACCTGACATCAACTCTGATAATATCAAAAATGGCATCACAGATAAAATTATTAGCATGCTGAAGAAGAATAATAATGTCATGAGAATCACGATGTGTTACTTGTTGCGCTAAAGTTTCCAACCAAAAAGTTGAAGCTGCAGCAACATCAGCCAAAGATATAGCAGGTCTAAGAAGATTACCTGAACACAGATAAGCTTTTCTTAGAAAGGACTCAATTTTCCTATCTAGAGGATCCTTAAACGAAGTACCATCTGACGTAGGAATAGTAGTACGTTTAGCAAGGGTAGAAATAGCCCCATCAACTTTAGGGATTTTGTCCCAAAATTCTAATCTGTCAGACGGCACAGGATATAAATGCTTAAAACGTTTAGAAGGAGTAAATGAATTACCCAATTTATCCCATTCTTTGGAAATTACTGAAGAAATAGCATTAGGAACAGGAAAAACTTCTGGAATAACCACAGGAGCTTTAAATACCTTATCTAAACGTTTAGAATTAGTATCAAGAGGACTAGAATCCTCTATTTCTAAAGCAATTAGAACTTCTTTAAGTAAAGAACGAATAAATTCCATTTTAAATAAATATGAAGATTTATCAGCATCAACCTCAGAGACAGAATCCTCTGAACCAGAGGAGTCATCAGAATCAGAATGATGATGTTCATTTAAAAATTCATCTGTAGGGAGAGAAGTTTTAAAAGATTTTTTACGTTTACTAGAAGGAGAAATAACAGACATAGCCTTCTTTATGGATTCAGAAACAAAATCTCTTATATTATCAGGAACATTCTGCACCTTAGATGTTGAGGGAACTGCAACAGGCAATGGTACTTTACTAAAGGAAATATTATCTGCTTTAACAAGTTTGTCATGACAATCAATACAAACAACAGCTGGAGAAATAGCTACCAAAAGTTTACAGCAGATACACTTAGCTTTGGTAGATTCAGCACTTGACAGCGATTTTCCTGTAGTATCTTCTGGCTCAGATGCAACGTGAGACATCTTGCAATATGTAAGAGAAAAAACAACATATAAAGCAAAATTGATCAAATTCCTTAAATGACAGTTTCAGGAATGGGAAAGAATGCCAAAGAACAAGCTTCTAGCAACCAGAAGCAATAAAAAATGAGACTTAAATAATGTGGAGACAAAAGTGACGCCCATATTTTTTCGCGCCAAATAAGACGCCCACATTATTTGGCGCCTAAATGCTTTTTGGCGCCAAAAATGACGCAACATCCGGAACGCCGACATTTTTGGCGCGAAATAACGTCAAAGAATGACGCAACTTCCGGCGACACGTATGACGCCGGAAACGGAAATAGAATTTTTGCGCCAAAAAAGTCCGCGCCAAGAATGACGCAATAAAATGAAGCATTTTCAGCCCCCGCGAGCCTAACAGCCCACAGGGAAAAAGTCAAATTTTAAGGTAAGAAAAAATGGTCAAATCAAAATGCATTATCCCAAATATGAAACTGACTGTCTGAAAATAAGGAAAGTTGAACATTCTGAGTCAAGGCAAATAAATGTTTGAATACATATATTTAGAACTTTATAAACAAAGTGCCCAACCATAGCTTGGAGTGTCACAGAAAATAAGACTTACTTACCCCAGGACACTCATCTACATATAGCAGATAGCCAAACCAGTACTGAAACGAGAATCAGCAGAGGTAATGGTATATATAAGAGTATATCGTCGATCTGAAAAGGGAGGTAAGAGATGAATCTCTACGACCGATAACAGAGAACCTATGAAATAGACCCCTTAGAAGGAGATCACTGCATTCAAATAGGCAATACTCTCCTCACATCCCTCTGACATTCACTGCACGCTGAGAGGAAAACCGGGCTCCAACTTGCTGCGGAGCGCATATCAACGTAGAATCTAGCACAAACTTACTTCACCACCTCCATCGGAGGCAAAGTTTGTAAAACTGAATTGTGGGTGTGGTGAGGGGTGTATTTATAGGCATTTTGAGGTTTGGGAAACTTTGCCCCTCCTGGTAGGAATGTATATCCCATACGTCACTAGCTCATGGACTCTTGCTAATTACATGAAAGAAAAGCATGCCCGGCCGTAAGGTCGCATCACTTCAACAGGCCATTATGTTCTAAGCCATGAGCCCAGTAAACACTACACATAAGCAGATTGAATCACATAAACATGATTTAAAAACCCCCTGTTCAATAGTCCCCCTCAGGAGATATGAACCCTTGATTCTAAGACACTTAAAGGAGTCTCACTGAGACCCTGTATTTTTCATGTGAGTTCGCAGGAACAAATGAGTTACAGTACATTCATGAAGAAGTAAAATTAAACGATCTTACCAGAATCTACGCCGTGAAACAGGAACACAGCCCTTCAAGTGTGACGGATAGTAGCTTCGCCTCCGCCATGGACTTGAGAGAGGAAAGCAGGCAGCAAAGCTCGACAACGCTGATTGCTTGAGGAGCTGTTAACATGAGTCGGGATAGTTTCTCAGAAAGACTCTTCCTGCATCTCCGGACTCTAACTTTCATCCAAGCCCTCACTGAGAGACTGACAGGATTACTTAAAACTCCTGTCCCATGTCGAAAAGTACTACCCTCCATAAGAGACAAATTCAATTCTGACACTTCTCTGCCAACCTCCTGGGATGAAAGGCAAAGAATGACTGGGAGATGAGGGGAGTGGGAGGAGTATTTAAGCCTTTGGCTGGGGTGTCTTTGCCTCCTCCTGGTGGCCAGGTTCTTATTTGCTAAAAGTAATTAATGCAGCTGTGGACTCTTTCCATTTATGAAGAAAACTAAGCTTTCATATATTCTGAAGTGATTTTGAATGCAAACCTAAAAACAACAAATATCACATTAACCATATACATAATACAATATAAATGACAAAAAAGACAAATCAAAACCATCATGATTTAGGCATAACATGCAGTTTACCCCTTTTATCAAATTTACTTTGTCCTTTTGGTATCCTTAAAAAGGGACATGACAACCAAACTCAAAATTTTTTTCATGATTCAGATAGGGCTTGCAATTTTAAATAACTTTCCTGTGTACTTCTATTAGCAAGAAGCAGCAATGCTCTACTGTGAACTAGCTAAACACATACAGAGAGTGAATGACAACAGACACATATGTGCAGCCACCAATCAGAAGCCAGCTTAGGGTTGCCACTTCAGTCATGTTTTCCTGGACACTTATGAGTTACACATGCTGCGGGGTGTGCAGGGAGGAACATGTAATGTGCTGTTCATCAATAGTATTCATGTGATGTCCAGAGTCAAAATACATGCTCCGCCCTCCTTACCCTGCAGCATGCGTAACTCATAAGTGTCCAGGAAAACTCCCAGTAGTGTGTTGCTACTCCTGAGCCCACCTAGGTATGCTTTTCAAAAAAAGGATACCAAGAGAACTAAGCAAATAAGTTGTTTAAAACTATATGCTTTATTTGCAGCATAAAAATATTTTGGGGCTCATGTCCCTTTAATTGAAAAGCACAACTACGGTAGGCTTAGTGCAGCAATGCACTAATGGGAGCTGGCGATTGGGGGCTTCACACATATCTCTTGTCACTGGCTCCTCAGATGTGTTCAGCTAGAAGTACATTGCTGCTCTTGAACTAACTCCTGCTAAAAGGTTAAACATACAGAGTATATAACTGCTTGCAAATAACGCGTTTCCTTTTTATATCCCTTTAAGTGGCAAAAGCAGAACATTTAACGTTGCACTGCACATACATACTGCTGCTGTTATGATAAACAAAAAAGGAAATTTATGCTTACCTGATAAATGTATTTCCTTTACGATATGACAAGTCCACGGATTTCATCCTTACTTATCGGATATCGCCTCCTGGTCAGCAGGAGGAGGCAAAGAGCTCCACAGCAGAGCTGCATAAATAGCTCCTCCCTTCCCCTCCAACCCAGTCATACGACTGAAGTTAGGAAGAGAAAGGAAAAGCCAAGGAGCAGAAGTGACTTAAGTTTAATAAAAAATAAAAACCTGTCTTAGAAAATGACAGGGTGGGCCGTGGACTCGTCATATCGTAAAAAATATAAATTTATCAGGTAAGCATAAATTTCCTTATCTTTTACAAGATATGACGAGTCCACAGATTTCATCCTTACTTATGGGATACAATACCAAAGTTATAGGACACGGATGAAAGGGAGGGACAAGACAGGAACCTAAACGGAAGGCACCACTGCTTGAAGAACCTTTCTCCCAAAAACAGCCTCGGACGAGGCAAAAGTATCAAATTTGTAAAATTTCGAAAAAGCGACGAAGCATCATTTTTAAATGCCCATGAGGAAGCCACGGCCCTAGTGGAGTGAGCTGTAATTCGTTCAGGAGGAGTCTTGTAAGCAACACGGATGATACTCTTCAGTCAAAAAGAAAGAGAGGTAGCCGTAGCTTTCTGACCCCTACGTTTCCCAGAAAAAACAATAAATAATGAAGATGTTTGACGAAAATCCTTAGTCGCCTGCAAGTAAAACTTCAAGGCACGGACTACGTCCAAATTATGTAACAGACGCTCCTTCTTAGAAGAAGGGTTAGGACACAAGGAAGGAACAACAATTTCCTGATTAATATTTTTGTTAGAAACAACCTTAGGAAGAAAACCTACGTAACACCACCTTATCTGAATGGAAAATAAGATAAGGAGAATCACACTGTAAAGCCGAAAGTTCAGAAACTCTGCGAGCAGAGGAAATAGCAACCAAAAACACCTTCCAAGATAATAACTTAATATCTATATATTATAATTATACAATACAATTCTATATAAACATGCATAATTAAAAAAACAAAGTAACAGAAAGGCATGTGGGCTTCTCAATGAGGGGCATTTGGGGTAATAGAGGAGAAAGAGAGGATGTCATTGAAAGAGAGGATGTCATTTAAAGAGGGACAATTTAGAGCCAAATGGTTTAATTATGTAAGTACAGAAATACACTCAATAACAGGTTGCTTTGGTCAGGTGTAAGAATAAAATGACATACTAGTAACTGCTCCTTTTTATAACAGGATGCAGAGACGTCTCTTCCAGCTCCTACTTGTAAAGCAGTTAAGAACAGAATCCAGCGTAGCGGGGGGAAGCGAAAAAGCAGCACATTCCGCAAGTGAATCTGAGTGATGGCTTTATCAGGCTTATCACGTAAACAGCTTTCACACCAGGAATTGATATCTTTGTGATTATTTAACTTTGCAGATGTAGAAAAGATGCTTGTGAAAAAAAGGCCCTAGGGGCGGTCTTGGAGTGCAATTAATACTTCTGGCCATAAAGCAACATATTGTTTCAGTGTGTTCTCTGTGTATGACATCATGATCCAGTAAAAATATAATGAACAACAATTTTGCCTGTCACTATGGCAAACTCAGATTAGCAAGGCAGAAAGCTTTAGTGATTTATCTTAAATATGTGCAAGAATTTCTGACATTGTCTCTAAACCAGCTTTGTACATTTTAGTTTTTATCTACATTTAATTTTGTTTAGAATGTTTGAAACCCTCTGTGTATTTAACACAAAGTTTGAGGTCCCCACCCCTTTGTGATTATCTGTAAGAAAAAGCTTATTACTCTCTTTTTGCCAACTTCTTAGCCACAAATGCTAGAAGAAGCTGGTTTCAATTGTGTTTTATATTCATCAACATAGGTTTTGTTAATGCTTAACTCGTATGTGGTCAATTAAGTTTCTTTAATCTTGCTCAAAATACACTTTGGAGCACAAACTATGATTAACATAGACCATCCAGGTTGATCTTCAAAAGGAGATCATATTTACTATGATATAATTCCAAATGTATGGAAACAAAATGGAAAACATGTAAATCACCTGCCAATAATATCCGCTCTCTTTATTATTAACTTTTCCAATATTAAATGTCAAGACTGCACAGCTGCTTAAGTCTATGCCTGAATTTATTTTCCATTTTTAAATACTTAATAAGGGCTACGCAAACCACAGCAATGTGATCCAGTCTACTTCAAAGAGATTAAAGATTTACACAGGGTGAATAACATCATGGAAGCACGAACTCAACACAAAATGAGCAAGTGAGGGTCCTTACCGTGCTTTAGGCAGAAGATAAGATATCAATAACTTTGAATAGAGGTGTATACCTTGTAGGTCTTGTCTTATTCCACAACTCTAATTTGATTAGGATCTATAAGAAGAACTGACATTTGGTGCTTTGTGTAAACTGCTTTACACTTGTGCTTAAACCACCACATATTTGTGGTTTTAGTGGAACGAACTAACATTTAAGAGGTAAGAGTTAGGGAAAGCTGTGGGTTTTATTTTTATTACAAAAGCGCCTTCATAAATCTGTATGGTTTGGAAAAAGATTGTGAAGTTAAAGGGACACTGAACCCAAAAATTGTATTTTGTGATTCAGATAGAGCATGCAATTTGAAGTAACTTTCTAGTTTACTCCTATTATGAAATTTTCTTCATACTCTTGGTATCTTTATTTGAAAAGCAAGAATGTAAGTTTAGATGCCGGCCCATTTTTGGTGAACAACCTGGGTTGTTCTTGTTGATTGGTGTAAAAATTCACCCACTAATAAACAAGTGCTGTCCAGGGTCTGAACCAAAAATTGTCTGGCTTCTTAGCTTAGATGCCTTCTTTTTCAAAAAAAAGATAGCAAGAGAATGAAGAAAATGTGATAATAGGAGTAATTAGAAAGTTGCTTAAAATTTCATGCTCTATCTGAATCGCGAAAGAAAAAAATTTGGGTTCAGTGTCCCATTAAAAAAGACTGAACAGAATATTGAAGGTTTTTTTTTTTGTTTTTTTGTTTTTAGGAACAACTGTATATAAATAACAGAATGGGAACAATTCTCTCAGCAATAATCAGCATAGTAAATTGTTGCCATGTGTGCTCAATAAATATTCATGAGAGAAAAAAGCTTCAATATAGAACCAAAGCGCACATAATAGGTTGTCATGAGAGGGAATTCTATAATTTTGTTGTATTTAAATGGGACATTGTAAAATGGATACTTTTTTTTGTAAATTGTCATATGTAAATAAAAGGCTTGTTTTTATGTTGGTGATGGGATTTGTCTTTATCAGCCAATGAGCAACTATCACTGGTTTTGAACCTATTTGTTTAAAAAACATAGCCAGTGTCCTCCCCAGGATCTATTTAAGAATAGGCACAACACACAGTTAATTTTACTGACCACACAGCTAAAATGTAAGCCACTATTAAAGGGGCAGTGTACTGTAAAATTGGTTTATCTATAATATGTTCAATTACATGTTACACCAGCTTGAGAGTGTAAAAAGGAAAATTATGCTTACCTGATAAATTGATTTATTCTACGATCCGATGAGTCCACGGATTCATCCTTACTTGTGGGATATTATCCTCCTGCTAATAGGAAGTGGCAAAGAGCACCACAGCAGAGCTGTCTATATAGCTCCTCCCTTGACTCCACCCCCCAGTCATTCGACCGAAGGTATATGAAGAAAAAGGAGAAACTAAAAAGGTGCAGAGGTGACTGAAGTTTGAAAACAAAAATATAATCTGACAGGGAGGGCCGTGGACTCGTCGTATCGTAGAAGAAATCAATTCATCAGGTAAGCATAAATTTCCTTTCCTTCTACTAGATACGAAGAGTCCACGGATTCATCCTTACTTGTGGGATATAATACCAAAGCAACAGGACACGGATGAACGGGAGGGACAAGACAGATACCTAAACGGCACCACTGCTTGAAGATATCAAATTTGTAAAATTTTGAAAAGGTATGAAGGGAGGACCAAGTCGCAGCCTTACAAATCTGTTCAACAGAAACATCGTTTTTAAAAGCCCATGTGGAAGCCACCGCTCTAGTAGAATGAGCTGTAATTTTTTCAGGAGGCTGCTGTCCAGCAGTCTCGTATGCCAAACGGATGATGCTTTTCAGCCAAAAAGAAAGAGAGGTAGCCGTAGCTTTTTGACCCCTACGCTTTCCAGAATGAACAATAAAGAGAGAAGATGTTTGACAGAAATCCTTGGTCGCTTGTAAGTAAAACTTCAAGGCACGAACCACGTCCAAGTTATGTAACAGACGCTCCTTCTTAGAAGAAGGATTAGGACATAGAGAAGGAACAACAATTTCCTGATTAATATTCTTATTTGAAACAACCTTAGGAAGGAATCCAGGTTTAGTACGCAAAACCCCCTTATCAGAATGGAATATAAGATAAGACGAGTCGCATTGTAACACAGAAAGCTCAGAAACTCTTCGAGCAGAAGACATAGCAACTAAAAACAAAACTTTCCAAGATAAAAGCTTAATATCTATGGAATGCATGGGTTCAAACTGAACACCTTGAAGAACATTTAGAACTAAATTCAAACTCCATGGCGGAGCAACAGGTTTAAACACAGGCTTGATTCTGACTAAAGCCTGACAAACAGACTGAACATCTGGGACATCCGCCAGACGCTTGTGTAGTAAAAATTGACAAAGCAGAAATTTGTCCCTTTAAGGAAATAGCCAATAATCCCTTCTCCAATCCTTCTTGGAGAAAGGACAAAATCCTAGGAATCCTAACCCTACTCCATGAGTAGCCCTTGGATTCGCACCAATAAAGATATTTACGCCATATCTTATGATAAATTTTCCTAGTGACAGGCTTCCGAGCCTGAATCAAGGTATCAATGACCGACTCAGAGAATCCCCGCTTAGATAAAAACAGAATTTATGTTTACCTGATAAATTACTTTCTCCAACGGTGTGTCCGGTCCACGGCGTCATCCTTACTTGTGGGGATATTCTCTTCCCCAACAGGAAATGGCAAAGAGCCCAGCAAAGCTGGTCACATGATCCCTCCTAGGCTCCGCCTACCCCAGTCATTCGACCGACGTTAAGGAGGAATATTTGCATAGGAGAAACCATATGATACCGTGGTGACTGTAGTTAAAGAAAATAAATTATCAGACCTGATTAAAAAACCAGGGCGGGCCGTGGACCGGACACACCGTTGGAGAAAGTAATTTATCAGGTAAACATAAATTCTGTTTTCTCCAACATAGGTGTGTCCGGTCCACGGCGTCATCCTTACTTGTGGGAACCAATACCAAAGCTTTAGGACACGGATGAAGGGAGGGAGCAAATCAGGTCACCTAGATGGAAGGCACCACGGCTTGCAAAACCTTTCTCCCAAAAATAGCCTCAGAAGAAGCAAAAGTATCAAACTTGTAAAATTTGGTAAAAGTGTGCAGTGAAGACCAAGTCGCTGCCCTACATATCTGATCAACAGAAGCCTCGTTCTTGAAGGCCCATGTGGAAGCCACAGCCCTAGTGGAATGAGCTGTGATTCTTTCAGGAGGCTGCCGTCCGGCAGTCTCGTAAGCCAATCTGATGATGCTTTTAATCCAAAAAGAGAGAGAGGTAGAAGTTGCTTTTTGACCTCTCCTTTTACCAGAATAAACAACAAACAAGGAAGATGTTTGTCTAAAATCCTTTGTAGCATCTAAATAGAATTTTAGAGCGCGAACAACATCCAAATTGTGCAACAAACGTTCCTTCTTCGAAACTGGTTTCGGACACAAAGAAGGCACGACTATCTCCTGGTTAATGTTTTTGTTAGAAACAACTTTTGGAAGAAAACCAGGTTTAGTACGTAAAACCACCTTATCTGCATGGAACACCAGATAAGGAGGAGAACACTGCAGAGCAGATAATTCTGAAACTCTTCTAGCAGAAGAAATTGCAACCAAAAACAAAACTTTCCAAGATAATAACTTAATATCAACGGAATGTAAGGGTTCAAACGGAACCCCCTGAAGAACTGAAAGAACTAAGTTGAGACTCCAAGGAGGAGTCAAAGGTTTGTAAACAGGCTTGATTCTAACCAGAGCCTGAACAAAGGCTTGAACATCTGGCACAGCTGCCAGCTTTTTGTGAAGTAACACAGACAAGGCAGAAATCTGTCCCTTCAAGGAACTTGCAGATAATCCTTTCTCCAATCCTTCTTGAAGAAAGGATAGAATCTTAGGAATCTTTACCTTGTCCCAAGGGAATCCTTTAGATTCACACCAACAGATATATTTTTTCCATATTTTGTGGTAAATTTTTCTAGTTACAGGCTTTCTGGCCTGAACAAGAGTATCAATAACAGAATCTGAGAACCCTCGTTTTGATAAGATCAAGCGTTCAATCTCCAAGCAGTCAGCTGGAGTGAGACCAGATTCGGATGTTCGAACGGACCTTGAACAAGAAGGTCTCGTCTCAAAGGTAGCTTCCATGGTGGAGCCGATGACATATTCACCAGATCTGCATACCAAGTCCTGCGTGGCCACGCAGGAGCTATCAAGATCACCGACGCCCTCTCCTGATTGATCCTGGCTACCAGCCTGGGGATGAGAGGAAACGGCGGGAATACATAAGCTAGTTTGAAGGTCCAAGGTGCTACTAGTGCATCTACTAGAGTCGCCTTGGGATCCCTGGATCTGGACCCGTAGCAAGGAACCTTGAAGTTCTGACGAGAGGCCATCAGATCCATGTCTGGAATGCCCCACAGTTGAGTAATTTGGGCAAAGATTTCCGGATGGAGTTCCCACTCCCCCGGATGTAATGTCTGACGACTCAGAAAATCCGCTTCCCAATTTTCCACTCCTGGGATGTGGATTGCAGACAGGTGGCAGGAGTGAGTCTCCGCCCATTGAATGATTTTGGTCACTTCTTCCATAGCCAGGGAACTCCTTGTTCCCCCCTGATGGTTGATGTACGCAACAGTCGTCATGTTGTCTGATTGAAACCGTATGAACTTGGCCTTTGCTAGCTGAGGCCAAGCCTTGAGAGCATTGAATATCGCTCTCAGTTCCAGAATATTTATCGGTAGAAGAGATTCTTCCCGAGACCAAAGACCCTGAGCTTTCAGGGATCCCCAGACCGCGCCCCAGCCCATCAGACTGGCGTCGGTCGTGACAATGACCCACTCTGGTCTGCGGAAGGTCATCCCTTGTGACAGGTTGTCCAGGGACAGCCACCAACGGAGTGAGTCTCTGGTCCTCTGATTTACTTGTATCTTCGGAGACAAGTCTGTATAGTCCCCATTCCACTGACTGAGCATGCACAGTTGTAATGGTCTTAGATGAATGCGCGCAAAAGGAACTATGTCCATTGCCGCTACCATCAAACCTATTACTTCCATGCACTGCGCTATGGAAGGAAGAGGAACGGAATGAAGTGTTTGACAAGAGTTTAGAAGTTTTGTTTTTCTGGCCTCTGTCAGAAAAATCCTCATTTCTAAGGAGTCTATTATTGTTCCAGAGAAGGGAACCCTTGTCGACGGAGATAGAGAACTCTTTTCCACGTTCACTTTCCATCCGTGAGATCTGAGAAAGGCCAGGACTATGTCCGTGTGAGCCTTTGCTTGAGGAAGGGACGACGCTTGAATCAGAATGTCGTCCAAGTAAGGTACTACTGCAATGCCCCTTGGTCTTAGCACCGCTAGAAGGGACCCTAGTACCTTTGTGAAAATCCTTGGAGCAGTGGCTAATCCGAAAGGAAGCGCCACGAACTGGTAATGCTTGTCCAGGAATGCGAACCTTAGGAACCGATGATGTTCCTTGTGGATAGGAATATGTAGATACGCATCCTTTAAATCCACCGTGGTCATGAATTGACCTTCCTGGATGGAAGGAAGAATTGTTCGAATGGTTTCCATTTTGAACGATGGAACCTTGAGAAACTTGTTTAAGATCTTGAGATCTAAGATTGGTCTGAATGTTCCCTCTTTTTTGGGAACTATGAACAGATTGGAGTAGAACCCCATCCCTTGTTCTCCTAATGGAACAGGATGAATCACTCCCATTTTTAACAGGTCTTCTACACAATGTAAGAATGCCTGTCTCTTTATGTGGTCTGAAGACAATTGAGACCTGTGGAACCTCCCCCTTGGGGGAAGCCCCTTGAATTCCAGAAGATAACCTTGGGAGACTATTTCTAGTGCCCAAGGATCCAGAACATCTCTTGCCCAAGCCTGAGCGAAGAGAGAGAGTCTGCCCCCCACCAGATCCGGTCCCGGATCGGGGGCCAACATTTCATGCTGTCTTGGTAGCAGTGGCAGGTTTCTTGGCCTGCTTTCCCTTGTTCCAGCCTTGCATTGGTCTCCAGGCTGGCTTGGCTTGAGAAGTATTACCCTCTTGCTTAGAGGACGTAGCACTTGGGGCTGGTCCGTTTCTATGAAAGGGACGAAAATTAGGTTTATTTTTGGCCTTGAAAGACCTATCCTGAGGAAGGGCGTGGCCCTTACCCCCAGTGATATCAGAGATAATCTCTTTCAAGTCATGGCCAAACAGCGTTTTCCCCTTGAAAGGAATGTTAAGGAGTTTGTTCTTGGAAGACGCATCCGCTGACCAAGATTTCAACCAAAGCGCTCTGCGCGCCACAATAGCAAACCCAGAATTCTTCGCCGCTAACCTAGCCAATTGCAAAGTGGCGTCTAGGGTGAAAGAATTAGCCAATTTGAGAGCACGGATTCTGTCCATAATCTCCTCATAAGGAGGAGAATCACTATCGATCGCCTTTACTAGCTCATCGAACCAGAAACACGCGGCTGTAGTGACAGGGACAATGCATGAAATTGGTTGTAGAAGGTAACCTTGCTGAACAAACATCTTTTTAAGCAAACCTTCTAATTTTTTATCCATAGGATCTTTGAAAGCACAACTATCTTCTATGGGTATAGTGGTGCGTTTGTTTAAAGTAGAAACCGCTCCCTCGACCTTGGGGACAGTCTGCCATAAGTCCTTTCTGGGGTCGACCATAGGAAACAATTTTTTAAATATGGGGGGAGGGACGAAAGGTATACCGGGCCTTTCCCATTCTTTATTTACAATGTCCGCCACCCGCTTGGGTATAGGAAAAGCTTCTGGGAGCCCCGGGACCTCTAGGAACTTGTCCATTTTACATAGTTTCTCTGGGATGATCAAATTCTCACAATCATCCAGAGTGGATAATACCTCCTTAAGCAGAGCGCGGAGATGTTCCAACTTAAATTTAAATGTAATCACATCGGGTTCAGCTTGTTGAGAAATTTTCCCTGAATCTGAAATTTCTCCCTCAGACAAAACCTCCCTGGCCCCCTCAGACTGGTGTAGGGGCATTTCAGAACCATTATCATCAGCGTCCTCATGCTCTTCAGTATCTAAAACAGAGCAGTCGCGCTTACGCTGATAAGTGGGCATTTTGGCTAAAATGTTTTTGATAGAATTATCCATTACAGCCGTTAATTGTTGCATAGTAAGGAGTATTGGCGCGCTAGATGTACTAGGGGCCTCCTGAGTGGGCAAGACTCGTGTAGACGAAGGAGGGAATGATGCAGTACCATGCTTACTCCCCTCACTTGAGGAATCATCTTGGGCATCATTTTCAGTGTCACATAAATCACATTTATTTAAATGAGAAGGAACCTTGGCTTCCCCACATTCAGAACACAGTCTATCTGGTAGTTCAGACATGTTAAACAGGCATAAACTTGATAACAAAGTACAAAAAACGTTTTAAAATAAAACCGTTACTGTCACTTTAAATTTTAAACTGAACACACTTTATTACTGCAATTGCGAAAAAGTATGAAGGAATTGTTCAAAATTCACCAAAATTTCACCACAGTGTCTTAAAGCCTTAAAAGTATTGCACACCAAATTTGGAAGCTTTAACCCTTAAAATAACGGAACCGGAGCCGTTTTTAACTTTAACCCCTTTACAGTCCCTGGTATCTGCTTTGCTGAGACCCAACCAAGCCCAAAGGGGAATACGATACCAAATGACGCCTTCAGAAAGTCTTTTCAATGTATCAGAGCTCCTCACACATGCGACTGCATGTCATGCTTCTCAAAAACAAGTGCGCAATACCGGCGCGAAAATGAGGCTCTGCCTATGATTAGGGAAAGCCCCTAGAGAATAAGGTGTCTAAAACAGTGCCTGCCGATATTATTTTACAAAAATACCCAGATTAAATGATTCCTCAAGGCTAAATATGTGTAATATATGAATCGATTTAGCCCAGAAAATGTCTACAGTCTTAATAAGCCCTTGTGAAGCCCTTATTTACTGTCTGAATAAAAATGGCTTATCGGATCCCATAGGGAAAATGACAGCTTCCAGCATTACATCGTCTTGTTAGAATGTGTCATACCTCAAGCAGCAAAAGACTGCTCACTGTTCCCCCAACTGAAGTTAATTCCTCTCAACAGTCCTGTGTGGAACAGCCATGGATTTTAGTAACGGTTGCTAAAATCATTTTCCTCTTACAAACAGAAATCTTCATCTCTTTTCTGTTTCAGAGTAAATAGTACATACCAGCACTATTTTAAAATAACAAACTCTTGATTGAATAATAAAAACTACAGTTAAACACTAAAAAACTCTAAGCCATCTCCGTGGAGATGTTGCCTGTACAACGGCAAAGAGAATGACTGGGGTAGGCGGAGCCTAGGAGGGATCATGTGACCAGCTTTGCTGGGCTCTTTGCCATTTCCTGTTGGGGAAGAGAATATCCCCACAAGTAAGGATGACGCCGTGGACCGGACACACCTATGTTGGAGAAATCAAGCATTCAATCTCCAGGCAGTCAGCTGCAGAGAATTTAGATTTGGATGTTGGAACGGACCTTGAATGAGAAGGTCCTGTCTCAGTGGCAGTTTCCATGGTGGCAGAGTTGACATTTCCACTAGATCTGCATACCAAGTCCTGCGTGGCCACGCAGGTGCTATCAAGGTTACCGAAGCCCTCTCCTGTTTGATTCTGGCAATCAGACGAGGCAGGAGAGGAAAAGGAGGAAACACATAAGCCAGGTTGAACGACCAGGGTACTGCAAGAGAATCTATCAGTACTGCTTGGGGATCCCTTGACCTGGACCCGTAACAAGGAAGTTTGGCATTCTGACGAGATGCCATCAGATCCAATTCCAGTGTGCCCCATTGACAAATCAATGCCGCAAACACCTCCGGATGGAGCTCCCACTCCCCTGGATGAAAAGTCTGACTTAGAAAATCCGCTTCCCAGTTCTCTACTCCTGGGATATAGATTGCTGATAGATGGCACGAGTGAGTCTCTGCCCATCAAATTATTTTGGAAACTTCCATCATTGCTAGAGAACTCTTTGATCCCCCTTGATGATTGATATATGCTACAGTCGTGATTTTGTCCGACTGAAATCTTATGAATTTGGCTGAGGCCAGCTGAAGCGCGTTGAATATTGCCCTCAGTTCCAGAATATTTATTGGAAGTAGGGACTCCTCCTGAGTCTAAAGACTCTGAGCCTTCAGGGAATTCCAGACTGCACTCCAGCCCAAGAGACTGGCGTCCGTCGTCACTATGACCCATGCTGGTCTGCGGAAGCACATTCCCTGGGACAGATGATCCTGTGACAACCACCAGAGAAAAGAGTCTCTGGTTTCTAGAGCCAGATTTATCTGAGGAGATAAATCTGCATAATCCCCATTCCACTGTCTGAGCATGCACAGTTGCAGTGGTCTGAGATGTAAGCGAGCAAACGGAACAATGTCCATTGCCGCTACCATTAATCCGATGACCTCCATACACTGCACCACTGATGGCCGAGGAGTGGACTGAAGTGTCCGGCAAGTAGTTAAGATCTTTGACTTTCTGACCTCCGTCAGAAATATTTTCATGTCTACCGAGTCTATCAGAGTTCCTAGGAATGGAACTCTTGTCAATGGAACTAGTGAACTCTTTTGTATATTCAACCTCCACCCGTGAGCTCTTAGAAAAGCCAACAAAATGTCT